>NW_027189317.1:141703-301250 GCF_040958095.1 Procambarus clarkii | reverse complement strand
CCCCTCATGTAGGAGCATCAGTTTCGATAGACTCTCTGGATAGCCGAAGAGTGATTGACTGACCCCTTAGAATGTGGGGAAGGGTTGAAGTCCAGGGCCCACGTACGGATACTGGATCCACTGACCTCTAGGAGGTCTTTCAATCACACCTGGATTTTCAGGTGGGAGAAGGGAGGCAATTTGGGTCGACACAAATAGCTTCCTGGACCCAAAACCGCATGAGTACACGACACGCACACAGACACTCATGGACTCTGACCGAACCAAAGGTTCGTGTCAGATAATAAGAAGCGAGAATAGGTTGGTTAGGTTAGGTTGGTTAAGGTTAGGTTGGTTAGGTTGGTTGGTTAGGTTGGTTGGTTAAGTTGGTTGTTGGTTGTTGTTTCGTTAGGTTGGTTAGGTTGGTTGGTTGGTTGGTTGGTTAGGTTGGTTAGGTTGGTTGGTTGGTTAGGTTAGGTTGGTTGGTTTGGTTAGGTTGGTTGGTTAGGTAGGTTGGTTAGGTTGGCTGGTTAGGATGGTTAGGTTGGTTGGTTAGGCTGGTTGGTTGTTAGGTTGGTTAGTTAGGCTGGTTGGTTAGGTTAGGTTTGGTTAGTTTGGTTGGTTAGGTTTGTTGGTTAGTTAGGTTAGATTGCTTAGGTTGGTTGATTAGGTTGGTTGATTTGGTTGGTTGATTTTGTTGGTTGGTTAGGTTAGGTAGCTTAGGTTGGTTGACTAGGTTGGTTAGGTTGTTGGTTTGGTTGGTTGGTTAGGTGGTTAGGTTAGGTGGGTTGTTTGGTTAGGTTAATTGTTAGGTGGATAATTAGGTTAGGTTGGTTGGTTAGGTTAGGTTGCTTAGGTTGGTTGATTAGGTTGGTTAGGTTTGGTTGGTAAGGTTGGTTAGGTTGGTTAGAATTAGAATTTTAGGTTAGAATTTTAGGTTAGAACAAACATAAGTATGGTTTAATAAGCAATTTAGATAATATGTACGCCTAGGTTGGTTAAGTTGGGTTGTTAGGGAATGTTGGTAAGTCAGTTAAGGTTGGTTATTTTTGTAGTTGACTGTGTAAGGCAATATTCGTATTATTCCACTGACTGATATATATATATATATATATATATATATATATATATATATATATATATATATATATATATATATATATATATATATATATATATGCGAACAAGCCTGAATGGTCCCCAGGACTATATGCGAATGAAAACTCACACCCCAGAAGTGACTCGAACCCATACTCCCAGAAGCAACGCAACTGGTAACTACAGGGCGCCTTAATCCGCTTGACCATCACGCCGTCAAAAGGAAGTGATAGCCGAGGCTATTTGAGCCACTTCCCCGACGGCAACTCGGATGGTAATCTTGGGCATAGCATTTCACCAAATCACCTCATTCTTTGGGGCACACGTGAGGAACACAAATGCGAACAAGCCTGAATGGTCCCCAAGACTATATGCGAATGAAAACTCACACACCCAGAAGTGACTCGAACCCATACTCCCAGAAGCAACGCAACTGGTAACTACAGGGCGCCTTAATCCGCTTGACCATCACGGCCGTCAAAAGGAAGTGATAGCCGAGGCTATTTGAGCCACTTCCCCGACGGCAACTCGGATGGTAATCTTGGGCATAGCATTTCACCAATCACCTCATTCTTTGGGGCACACGTGAGGAACACAAATGCGAACAAGCCTGAATGGTCCCCAAGACTATATGCGAATGAAAACTCACACCCCAGAAGTGACTCGAACCCATACTCCCAGAAGCAACGCAACTGGTAACTACAGGGCGCCTTAATCCGCTTGACCATCACGGCCGTCAAAGGAAGTGATAGCCGAGCTATTTGAGCCACTTCCCCGACGGCAACTCGGATGGTAATCTTGGGCATAGCATTTCACCAATCACCTCATTCTTTGGGCACACGTGAGGAACACAAATGAATTCAGGCTTCAGGAAACAAATTCAGGCTTGTTCGCATTTGTGTTCCTCACGTGTGCCCCAAAGAATGAGGTGATTTGGTGAAATGCTATGCCCAAGATTACCATCCGAGTTGCCGTCGGGAAGTGGCTCAAATAGCCTCGGCTATCACTTCCTTTTGACGGCCGTGATGGTCAAGCGGATTAAGGCGCCCTGTAGTTACCAGTTGCGTTGCTTCTGGGAGTATGGGTTCGAGTCACTTCTGGGGTGTGAGTTTTCATTCGCATATAGTCCTGGGGACCATTCAGGCTTGTTCGCATTTGTGTTCCTCACGTGTGCCCCAAGAATGAGGTGATTTGGTGAAATGCTATGCCCAAGATTACCATCCGAGTTGCCGTCGGGGAAGTGGCTCAAATAGCCTCGGCTATCACTTCCTTTTGACGGCCGTGATGGTCAAGCGGATTAAGGCGCCCTGTAGTTACCAGTTGCGTTGCTTCTGGGAGTATGGGTTCGAGTCACTTCTGGGGTGTGAGTTTTCATTCGCATATAGTCCTGGGGACCATTCAGGCTTCTTCGCATTTGTGTTCCTCACGTGTGCCCCAAAGAATGAGGTGATTTGGTGAAATGCTATGCCCAAGATTACCATCCGAGTTGCCGTCGGGAAGTGGCTCAATAGCCTCGGCTATCACTTCCTTTTGACGGCCGTGATGGTCAAGCGGATTAAGGTGCCCTGTAGTTACCAGTTGCGTTGCTTCTGGGAGTATGGGTTCGAGTCACTTCTGGGGTGTGAGTTTTCATTCATATATATATATATATATATATATATATATATATATATATATATATATATATATATATATATATATAATATATATATATATTTCGGTTAGGTTAGGTTGGTTTAGGCTAGGAAATAGGCTACGTTTGTAAAAATAGCAATAGGTAAAAAAATAAAAAAATGAATAAAGTATAAATAAATTATAATTTATTTAAAAACAATAAAATATGAAGAGAAAAAAATAGCTTTAATTTTAGGTAACGTATCTTATCACCGAATGCCTCTGTTCACCTATCAGTAAATAGGTATCCAGGAGTTGGTTAGGTTAGGTTAGTTTTGGCTAGGAAATAAGCTACGTTTGGAGGGTTAGGTTAGGTTATTTTTGGCTAGGAAATAGGCTAGGTTTGTAGAAATAGGGCAGTAATTGTAGGTAGCGTTTTCCTATCACCGAATGCCTCTATTCACCTAGCAGTAAATAGGTATCCAAAAGTTAGTTAGTTAGGTTAGTTTAGATAAGGTTAGGTTAGGTTAAATTAGGTTAGGTTAGGTTAGATTAGGTTAGGTTAGTTATTGCTGGGAAATAGGCTAGGTTTGTAGAAATAAAATAGGGTTGTAACTGTTGGTAGCAATTCTTATCACCGAATGCCTCTGTTCACCTAGCAGTAAATAGGTATGTAGGAGTTAGTTAGGATAGGTTAGGTTAGGTTAGATTAGGTTAGATTTGTTTTTGGCTAGGAAATAGGCTAGGTTTGTAGAAATAGAAAAAGGGCTGTAATTGTTGGTAACGTTTCCTATCACCGAATGCCTCTGTTCACCTAGTAGTAAGTAAGTATCCAGGAGTTAGTTAGGTTAGATTGGGTTAGATTAGTTTAGGCTAGGAAATAGGCTAGGTTTGTAGAAATTGAAATAGGGCTGTAATTGTTGGTAGCGTTTCCTATCACCGAGTGCCTCTGTTCACCTAGCAGTAAGTAAGTATCCAAAAGTTAGTTAGTTTAGATTAGGTTAGATTAGGTTACGTTAGTTTTGGCTAAGAAATAGGCTAGGTTTGTAGAAAAAGAAATAGGGCTTTAATTGTTGGTAGCGTTTCCTATCACCGAATTCCTCTGTTCACCTAGCAGTAAATAGGTATCCAGAGTTAGTTAGGTTAGGTTAGGTTAGATTAGGTTAGGTTGGTTTAGGCCTAGGTTTGTAGAAATAGGGCTGTAATTGTTGGTAGTGTTTCCTATGACCGAATGCCTCTGTTCACCTAGCAGTAAATAGGTATCCAGGAGTTAGTTAGGTTAGGTTAGATTGGGTTAGGTTAGTTAAGGCTAGGAATAGGCTAGGTTTGTAGAAATAAAAAAGGGTTCTAATTGTTGGTAGAGTTTCCTATTACCGATTGCCTCTGTTTACCTAGCAGTTAATAGGTATCCAAGAGTTAGTTAGGTTAGGTTAGGTTAGGTTAGATTAGCTTAGGTTAGGTTAGATTAGGTTAGATTAGGTTAGGTTAGATTAAATTGGGTTGGTTTAGGCTAGGTTTGTAGAAATGAGGCTGTAATTGTTGGTAGCGTTTCCTATCACCGAATGCCTGTGTTCACCTAGCAGTAAATAGGTATCCAGGAGTTACTAATTAAGCTAGCTACTTGGGGCATGGTGAGTGAGTGAGGGTTAGTTAGTCACTAGTTGGACCTTGTGGGGTGGTGGGTGTTGGAGACCACTATAAGCCTAACATGTATAAAGTGCCTGTCTGCCTGTCCCCCGACTCAATGATGTTACATGTATTGACTAAATGAAGCCTAAGAGAGCATAGCCAAGGCCTAAGATGAGTTTTTTGTCAGCAGCAGCAGCAACTTGTGCGAGATCAGTGGCAGCGGCGGCATCCCATCCTTTTCTATTTTGGAGCAACAGTAGTAGTAGTAAAATTAGTAGTAGTCCATTTGTTGTTGGTTAATTTGACTAAATAGTTGCAATAAGTGCTATCATTAATGGAGAATTGGCTGCTATGTGTGAGTATCCTCCGCCTACCTGCCCGCCCGCCGCAGTTACCATTATCTTGTCTCACTCACTCACATGTGATTAGTTACTACTTGTATACAATAGCAACGGCCATATTACCTACCTATCACCTTGAGAACACTGCGTCTCGTCCCATACATCAGTCAGGTTAAGCACCGTTGACTTTGGTTAGTACTTGGATGGGTGTCCTGCCTGGGAACACCAACTGCTGCTGATGGTATACAAATTTGGGCAGTCTCCGTGGGTCAGTGTGTGTGTGTGTGTACAAGAATGTCGCACATGGAAATGTGTACATGCCATTTTAATAATAGTTTACCATCCATGAAGAAAACGTCTACCTATTTCTCATTCCATTGTCTCTCTCTGCCGGCCGGCCTACCTACCTGCTAAAACTTGTCCACTCAATATGCTGTTGAATATCTATCTCCAGTGATCACTTACCCTTAATTCCTACATTATTAACCAAATGATCTCATTAACAAATCTCTACACAAATCAACCACCTACCTTCCTGCTAACATCAATCACAACAACTAATACACTCAACTCAGTCCCAAACACTTTTCTTATTCCTTCCTCAACACCTCGCCCTATATAACCTATCTTACAAAATTAAATTTAAATACCTAACTGCCAACCCATCCCCCATCCCTTCCCCTCCCCTCCCCCCCCCTCAACCACACTTCCATCTGTAGCTCCTCCGGACCCCTCCATACCCCAATGACCCCTCCCAAACCAAAACTCTCCACCCCATACAATAGAGGCCGCCGTACCCCTACCCCTCATACCACCCCCACAATTACCCCACAATCCCCATCCCCTGCCCAACACAGAAAATTGCGGCCACAACGCTATATTTAACCAGCTAAAACTTTCGTTCCTTCGCCCATGTACTATTTATTCTTGAAATAAAACAAGGAAAAACACAAACTGGATTTTCCTTTCGTAGTAAAACATATATTTTGCAGAACGAGGCCTAAAATAGCACATATTAGATATTGGGTTACTTGTTTACCATTCACAAACTCTTTTGGAAACACCACACTAATTATTAATTAATACATACTTTTAAACACACACACACACACACACACATGTCAGTTAGCCTAAATTCTCCAACATTCATTCATAAAACCGCCTGTCAGGACTGCAACCTCATCAAACAAAGCTGTCAGGTATTTCTAACTGACAACACAAGATAACAACTTCACATATCAATCATTGCAACTGTTGATCAAAAGATACTAACTAACCTTGCTATGAGATATAAATACAACTGAAAAATTTGATCCTGAAGGCAACTCCAGCGTGGCCTAGTCAGAGAGAACATATTCTTAATCTGGATAGACCTGCATTCGAGCCTGTCGGAACAGTTGCAAGTACAGGGCACAGATTTCTCTGTGTGTCCCCTCATGTAGGAGCATCAGTTTCGATAGACTCTCTGGATAGCCGAAGAGTGATTGACTGACCCCTTAGAATGTGGGGAAGGGTTGAAGTCCAGGGGCCCACGTACGGATACCTGGATCCACTGACCTCTAGGAGGTCTTTCAATCCACCTGGATTTCAGGTGGGGAGAAGGGAGGCAATTTGGGTCGACACAAATAGCTTCCTGGACCCAAAACCGCATGAGTACACGGACACGCACACAGACACTCATGGACTCTGACACGAACCAAAGGTTCGTGTCAGATAATAAGAAGCGAGAATAGGTTGGTTAGGTTAGGTTGGTTAGGTTAGGTTGGTTAGGTTGGTTGGTTAGGTTGGTTGGTTAAGTTGGTTGGTTGGTTAGGTTGGTTCGTTAGGTTGGTTAGGTTGGTTGGTTAGGTTGGTTGGTTAGGTTGGTTAGGTTGGTTGGTTGGTTAGGTTAGGTTGGTTGGTTTGGTTAGGTTGGTTGGTTAGGTAGGTTGGTTAGGTTGGCTGGTTAGGATGGTTAGGTTGGTTGGTTAGGCTGGTTGGTTGGTTAGGTTGGTTAGTTAGGCTGGTTGGTTAGGTTAGGTTGGTTAGTTTGGTTGGTTAGGTTTGTTGGTTAGGTTAGGTTAGATTGCTTAGGTTGGTTGATTAGGTTGGTTGATTTGGTTGGTTGATTTTGTTGGTTGGTTAGGTTAGGTAGCTTAGGTTGGTTGACTAGGTTGGTTAGGTTGGTTGGTTTGGTTGGTTGGTTAGGTGGGTTAGGTTAGGTGGGTTGTTTGGTTAGGTTAATTGGTTAGGTGGGATAATTAGGTTAGGTTGGTTGGTTAGGTTAGGTTGCTTAGGTTGGTTGATTAGGTTGGTTAGGTTGGTTGGTAAGGTTGGTTAGGTTGGTTAGAATTAGAATTTTAGGTTAGAATTTTAGGTTAGAACAAACATAAGTATGGTTTAATAAGCAATTTAGATAATATGTACGCCTAGGTTGGTTAAGTTGGGTTGGTTAGGGAATGTTGGTAAGGTACAGTTAAGGTTGGTTATTTTGTAGTTGACTGTGTAAGGCAATATTCGTATTATTCCACTGACTGATATATATATATATATATATATATATATATATATATATATATATATATATATATATATATATATATATATATATATATATGCGAACAAGCCTGAATGGTCCCCAGGACTATATGCGAATGAAAACTCACACCCCAGAAGTGACTCGAACCCATACTCCCAGAAGCAACGCAACTGGTAACTACAGGGCGCCTTAATCCGCTTGACCATCACGGCCGTCAAAAGGAAGTGATAGCCGAGGCTATTTGAGCCACTTCCCCGACGGCAACTCGGATGGTAATCTTGGGCATAGCATTTCACCAAATCACCTCATTCTTTGGGGCACACGTGAGGAACACAAATGCGAACAAGCCTGAATGGTCCCCAAGACTATATGCGAATGAAAACTCACACCCCAGAAGTGACTCGAACCCATACTCCCAGAAGCAACGCAACTGGTAACTACAGGGCGCCTTAATCCGCTTGACCATCACGGCCGTCAAAAGGAAGTGATAGCCGAGGCTATTTGAGCCACTTCCCCGACGGCAACTCGGATGGTAATCTTGGGCATAGCATTTCACCAAATCACCTCATTCTTTGGGGCACACGTGAGGAACACAAATGCGAACAAGCCTGAATGGTCCCCAAGACTATATGCGAATGAAAACTCACACCCCAGAAGTGACTCGAACCCATACTCCCAGAAGCAACGCAACTGGTAACTACAGGGCGCCTTAATCCGCTTGACCATCACGGCCGTCAAAAGGAAGTGATAGCCGAGGCTATTTGAGCCACTTCCCCGACGGCAACTCGGATGGTAATCTTGGGCATAGCATTTCACCAAATCACCTCATTCTTTGGGGCACACGTGAGGAACACAAATGAATTCAGGCTTCAGGAAACAAATTCAGGCTTGTTCGCATTTGTGTTCCTCACGTGTGCCCCAAAGAATGAGGTGATTTGGTGAAATGCTATGCCCAAGATTACCATCCGAGTTGCCGTCGGGGAAGTGGCTCAAATAGCCTCGGCTATCACTTCCTTTTGACGGCCGTGATGGTCAAGCGGATTAAGGCGCCCTGTAGTTACCAGTTGCGTTGCTTCTGGGAGTATGGGTTCGAGTCACTTCTGGGGTGTGAGTTTTCATTCGCATATAGTCCTGGGGACCATTCAGGCTTGTTCGCATTTGTGTTCCTCACGTGTGCCCCAAAGAATGAGGTGATTTGGTGAAATGCTATGCCCAAGATTACCATCCGAGTTGCCGTCGGGGAAGTGGCTCAAATAGCCTCGGCTATCACTTCCTTTTGACGGCCATGATGGTCAAGCGGATTAAGGCGCCCTGTAGTTACCAGTTGCGTTGCTTCTGGGAGTATGGGTTCGAGTCACTTCTGGGGTGTGAGTTTTCATTCGCATATAGTCCTGGGGACCATTCAGGCTTCTTCGCATTTGTGTTCCTCACGTGTGCCCCAAAGAATGAGGTGATTTGGTGAAATGCTATGCCCAAGATTACCATCCGAGTTGCCGTCGGGGAAGTGGCTCAAATAGCCTCGGCTATCACTTCCTTTTGACGGCCGTGATGGTCAAGCGGATTAAGGTGCCCTGTAGTTACCAGTTGCGTTGCTTCTGGGAGTATGGGTTCGAGTCACTTCTGGGGTGTGAGTTTTCATTCATATATATATATATATATATATATATTATATATATATATATATATATATATATATAATATATATATATATATATATATATTTCGGTTAGGTTAGGTTGGTTTAGGCTAGGAAATAGGCTACGTTTGTAAAAATAGCAATAGGTAAAAAAATAAAAAAAATGAATAAAGTATAAATAAATTATAATTTATTTAAAAACAATAAAAATATGAAGAGAAAAAAATAGCTTTAATTTTAGGTAACGTATCTTATCACCGAATGCCTCTGTTCACCTATCAGTAAATAGGTATCCAGGAGTTGGTTAGGTTAGGTTAGTTTTGGCTAGGAAATAAGCTACGTTTGGAGGGTTAGGTTAGGTTATTTTTGGCTAGGAAATAGGCTAGGTTTGTAGAAATAGGGCAGTAATTGTAGGTAGCGTTTCCTATCACCGAATGCCTCTATTCACCTAGCAGTAAATAGGTATCCAAAAGTTAGTTAGTTAGGTTAGTTTAGATAAGGTTAGGTTAGGTTAAATTAGGTTAGGTTAGGTTAGATTAGGTTAGGTTAGTTATTGCTGGGAAATAGGCTAGGTTTGTAGAAATAAAAATAGGGTTGTAACTGTTGGTAGCAATTCTTATCACCGAATGCCTCTGTTCACCTAGCAGTAAATAGGTATGTAGGAGTTAGTTAGGATAGGTTAGGTTAGGTTAGATTAGGTTAGATTTGTTTTGGCTAGGAAATAGGCTAGGTTTGTAGAAATAGAAAAAGGGCTGTAATTTGGTAACGTTTCCTATCACCGAATGCCTCTGTTCACCTAGTAGTAAGTAAGTATCCAGGAGTTAGTTAGGTTAGATTGGGTTAGATTAGTTTAGGCTAGGAAATAGGCTAGGTTTGTAGAAATTGAAATAGGGCTGTAATTGTTGGTAGCGTTTCCTATCACCGAGTGCCTCTGTTCACCTAGCAGTAAGTAAGTATCCAAAAGTTAGTTAGTTTAGATTAGGTTAGATTAGGTTACGTTAGTTTTGGCTAAGAAATAGGCTAGGTTTGTAGAAAAAGAAATAGGGCTTTAATTGTTGGTAGCGTTTCCTATCACCGAATTCCTCTGTTCACCTAGCAGTAAATAGGTATCCAGGAGTTAGTTAGGTTAGGTTAGGTTAGATTAGGTTAGGTTGGTTTAGGCCTAGGTTTGTAGAAATAGGGCTGTAATTGTTGGTAGTGTTTCCTATGACCGAATGCCTCTGTTCACCTAGCAGTAAATAGGTATCCAGGAGTTAGTTAGGTTAGGTTAGATTGGGTTAGGTTAGTTAAGGCTAGGAAATAGGCTAGGTTTGTAGAAATAAAAAAAGGGTTCTAATTGTTGGTAGAGTTTCCTATTACCGATTGCCTCTGTTTACCTAGCAGTTAATAGGTATCCAAGAGTTAGTTAGGTTAGGTTAGGTTAGGTTAGATTAGCTTAGGTTAGGTTAGATTAGGTTAGATTAGGTTAGGTTAGATTAAATTGGGTTGGTTTAGGCTAGGTTTGTAGAAATGAGGCTGTAATTGTTGGTAGCGTTTCCTATCACCGAATGCCTGTGTTCACCTAGCAGTAAATAGGTATCCAGGAGTTACTAATTAAGCTAGCTACTTGGGGCATGGTGAGTGAGTGAGGGTTAGTTAGTCAGTCACTAGTTGGACCTTGTGGGGTGGTGGGTGTTGGAGACCACTATAAGCCTAACATGTATAAAGTGCCTGTCTGCCTGTCCCCCGACTCAATGATGTTACATGTATTGACTAAATGAAGCCTAAGAGAGCATAGCCAAGGCCTAAGATGAGTTTTTTGTCAGCAGCAGCAGCAACTTGTGCGAGATCAGTGGCAGCGGCGGCATCCCATCCTTTTCTATTTTGGAGCAACTAGTAGTAGTAGTAAAATTAGTAGTAGTCCATTTGTTGTTGGTTAATTTGACTAAATAGTTGCAATAAGTGCTATCATTAATGGAGAATTGGCTGCTATGTGTGAGTATCCTCCGCCTACCTGCCCGCCCGCCGCAGTTACCATTATCTTGTCTCACTCACTCACATGTGATTAGTTACTACTTGTATACAATAGCAACGGCCATATTACCTACCTATCACCTTGAGAACACTGCGTCTCGTCCCATACATCAGTCAGGTTAAGCACCGTTGACTTTGGTTAGTACTTGGATGGGTGTCCTGCCTGGGAACACCAACTGCTGCTGATGGTATACAAATTTGGGCAGTCTCCGTGGGTCAGTGTGTGTGTGTGTGTACAAGAATGTCGCACATGGAAATGTGTACATGCCATTTTAATAATAGTTTACCATCCATGAAGAAAACGTCTACCTATTTCTCATTCCATTGTCTCTCTCTGCCGGCCGGCCTACCTACCTGCTAAAACTTGTCCACTCAATATGCTGTTGAATATCTATCTCCAGTGATCACTTACCCTTAATTCCTACATTATTAACCAAATGATCTCATTAACAAATCTCTACACAAATCAACCACCTACCTTCCTGCTAACATCAATCACAACAACTAATACACTCAACTCAGTCCCAAACACTTTTCTTATTCCTTCCTCAACACCTCGCCCTATATAACCTATCTTACAAAATTAAATTTAAATACCTAACTGCCAACCCATCCCCCATCCCTTCCCCTCCCCTCCCCCCCCCCCTCAACCACACTTCCATCTGTAGCTCCTCCGGACCCCTCCATACCCCAATGACCCCTCCCAAACCAAAACTCTCCACCCCATACAATAGAGGCCGCCGTACCCCTACCCCTCATACCACCCCCACAATTACCCCACAATCCCCATCCCCTGCCCAACACAGAAAATTGCGGCCACAACGCTATATTTAACCAGCTAAAACTTTCGTTCCTTCGCCCATGTACTATTTATTCTTGAAATAAAACAAGGAAAAACACAAACTGGATTTTCCTTTCGTAGTAAAACATATATTTTGCAGAACGAGGCCTAAAATAGCACATATTAGATATTGGGTTACTTGTTTACCATTCACAAACTCTTTTGGAAACACCACACTAATTATTAATTAATACATACTTTTAAACACACACACACACACACACATGTCAGTTAGCCTAAATTCTCCAACATTCATTCATAAAACCGCCTGTCAGGACTGCAACCTCATCAAACAAAGCTGTCAGGTATTTCTAACTGACAACACAAGATAACAACTTCACATATCAATCATTGCAACTGTTGATCAAAAGATACTAACTAACCTTGCTATGAGATATAAATACAACTGAAAAATTTGATCCTGAAGGCAACTCCAGCGTGGCCTAGTCAGAGAGAACATATTCTTAATCTGGATAGACCTGCATTCGAGCCTGTCGGAACAGTTGCAAGTACAGGGCACAGATTTCTCTGTGTGTCCCCTCATGTAGGAGCATCAGTTTCGATAGACTCTCTGGATAGCCGAAGAGTGATTGACTGACCCCTTAGAATGTGGGGAAGGGTTGAAGTCCAGGGGCCCACGTACGGATACCTGGATCCACTGACCTCTAGGAGGTCTTTCAATCCACCTGGATTTCAGGTGGGGAGAAGGGAGGCAATTTGGGTCGACACAAATAGCTTCCTGGACCCAAAACCGCATGAGTACACGGACACGCACACAGACACTCATGGACTCTGACACGAACCAAAGGTTCGTGTCAGATAATAAGAAGCGAGAATAGGTTGGTTAGGTTAGGTTGGTTAGGTTAGGTTGGTTAGGTTGGTTGGTTAGGTTGGTTGGTTAAGTTGGTTGGTTGGTTAGGTTGGTTCGTTAGGTTGGTTAGGTTGGTTGGTTAGGTTGGTTGGTTAGGTTGGTTAGGTTGGTTGGTTGGTTAGGTTAGGTTGGTTGGTTTGGTTAGGTTGGTTGGTTAGGTAGGTTGGTTAGGTTGGCTGGTTAGGATGGTTAGGTTGGTTGGTTAGGCTGGTTGGTTGGTTAGGTTGGTTAGTTAGGCTGGTTGGTTAGGTTAGGTTGGTTAGTTTGGTTGGTTAGGTTTGTTGGTTAGGTTAGGTTAGATTGCTTAGGTTGGTTGATTAGGTTGGTTGATTTGGTTGGTTGATTTTGTTGGTTGGTTAGGTTAGGTAGCTTAGGTTGGTTGACTAGGTTGGTTAGGTTGGTTGGTTTGGTTGGTTGGTTAGGTGGGTTAGGTTAGGTGGGTTGTTTGGTTAGGTTAATTGGTTAGGTGGGATAATTAGGTTAGGTTGGTTGGTTAGGTTAGGTTGCTTAGGTTGGTTGATTAGGTTGGTTAGGTTGGTTGGTAAGGTTGGTTAGGTTGGTTAGAATTAGAATTTTAGGTTAGAATTTTAGGTTAGAACAAACATAAGTATGGTTTAATAAGCAATTTAGATAATATGTACGCCTAGGTTGGTTAAGTTGGGTTGGTTAGGGAATGTTGGTAAGGTACAGTTAAGGTTGGTTATTTTGTAGTTGACTGTGTAAGGCAATATTCGTATTATTCCACTGACTGATATATATATTATATATATATATATATATATATATATATATATATTATATATATATATATATATATATATATATGCGAACAAGCCTGAATGGTCCCCAGGACTATATGCGAATGAAAACTCACACCCCAGAAGTGACTCGAACCCATACTCCCAGAAGCAACGCAACTGGTAACTACAGGGCGCCTTAATCCGCTTGACCATCACGGCCGTCAAAAGGAAGTGATAGCCGAGGCTATTTGAGCCACTTCCCCGACGGCAACTCGGATGGTAATCTTGGGCATAGCATTTCACCAAATCACCTCATTCTTTGGGGCACACGTGAGGAACACAAATGCGAACAAGCCTGAATGGTCCCCAAGACTATATGCGAATGAAAACTCACACCCCAGAAGTGACTCGAACCCATACTCCCAGAAGCAACGCAACTGGTAACTACAGGGCGCCTTAATCCGCTTGACCATCACGGCCGTCAAAAGGAAGTGATAGCCGAGGCTATTTGAGCCACTTCCCCGACGGCAACTCGGATGGTAATCTTGGGCATAGCATTTCACCAAATCACCTCATTCTTTGGGGCACACGTGAGGAACACAAATGCGAACAAGCCTGAATGGTCCCCAAGACTATATGCGAATGAAAACTCACACCCCAGAAGTGACTCGAACCCATACTCCCAGAAGCAACGCAACTGGTAACTACAGGGCGCCTTAATCCGCTTGACCATCACGGCCGTCAAAAGGAAGTGATAGCCGAGGCTATTTGAGCCACTTCCCCGACGGCAACTCGGATGGTAATCTTGGGCATAGCATTTCACCAAATCACCTCATTCTTTGGGGCACACGTGAGGAACACAAATGAATTCAGGCTTCAGGAAACAAATTCAGGCTTGTTCGCATTTGTGTTCCTCACGTGTGCCCCAAAGAATGAGGTGATTTGGTGAAATGCTATGCCCAAGATTACCATCCGAGTTGCCGTCGGGGAAGTGGCTCAAATAGCCTCGGCTATCACTTCCTTTTGACGGCCGTGATGGTCAAGCGGATTAAGGCGCCCTGTAGTTACCAGTTGCGTTGCTTCTGGGAGTATGGGTTCGAGTCACTTCTGGGGTGTGAGTTTTCATTCGCATATAGTCCTGGGGACCATTCAGGCTTGTTCGCATTTGTGTTCCTCACGTGTGCCCCAAAGAATGAGGTGATTTGGTGAAATGCTATGCCCAAGATTACCATCCGAGTTGCCGTCGGGGAAGTGGCTCAAATAGCCTCGGCTATCACTTCCTTTTGACGGCCATGATGGTCAAGCGGATTAAGGCGCCCTGTAGTTACCAGTTGCGTTGCTTCTGGGAGTATGGGTTCGAGTCACTTCTGGGGTGTGAGTTTTCATTCGCATATAGTCCTGGGGACCATTCAGGCTTCTTCGCATTTGTGTTCCTCACGTGTGCCCCAAAGAATGAGGTGATTTGGTGAAATGCTATGCCCAAGATTACCATCCGAGTTGCCCGGGGAAGTGGCTCAAATAGCCTCGGCTATCACTTCCTTTTGACGGCCGTGATGGTCAAGCGGATTAAGGTGCCCTGTAGTTACCAGTTGCGTTGCTTCTGGGAGTATGGGTTCGAGTCACTTCTGGGGTGTGAGTTTTCATTCATATATATATATAATATATATATATATATATATATATATATATATATATATATATATATATATATATATATATATATATATATATATATATATATATATATATATATATATTTCGGTTAGGTTAGGTTGGTTTAGGCTAGGAAATAGGCTACGTTTGTAAAAATAGCAATAGGTAAAAAAATAAAAAATGAATAAAGTATAAATAAATTATAATTTATTTAAAAACAATAAAAATATGAAGAGAAAAAAATAGCTTTAATTTTAGGTAACGTATCTTATCACCGAATGCCTCTGTTCACCTATCAGTAAATAGGTATCCAGGAGTTGGTTAGGTTAGGTTAGTTTTGGCTAGGAAATAAGCTACGTTTGGAGGGTTAGGTTAGGTTATTTTTGGCTAGGAAATAGGCTAGGTTTGTAGAAATAGGGCAGTAATTGTAGGTAGCGTTTCCTATCACCGAATGCCTCTATTCACCTAGCAGTAAATAGGTATCCAGAAGTTAGTTAGTTAGGTTAGTTTAGATAAGGTTAGGTTAGGTTAAATTAGGTTAGGTTAGGTTAGATTAGGTTAGGTTAGTTATTGCTGGGAAATAGGCTAGGTTTGTAGAAATAAAAATAGGGTTGTAACTGTTGGTAGCAATTCTTATCACCGAATGCCTCTGTTCACCTAGCAGTAAATAGGTATGTAGGAGTTAGTTAGGATAGGTTAGGTTAGGTTAGATTAGGTTAGATTTGTTTTGGCTAGGAAATAGGCTAGGTTTGTAGAAATAGAAAAAGGGCTGTAATTGTTGGTAACGTTTCCTATCACCGAATGCCTCTGTTCACCTAGTAGTAAGTAAGTATCCAGGAGTTAGTTAGGTTAGATTGGTTAGATTAGTTTAGGCTAGGAAATAGGCTAGGTTTGTAGAAATTGAAATAGGGCTGTAATTGTTGGTAGCGTTTCCTATCACCGAGTGCCTCTGTTCACCTAGCAGTAAGTAAGTATCCAAAAGTTAGTTAGTTTAGGTTAGGTTAGATTAGGTTACGTTAGTTTTGGCTAAGAAATAGGCTAGGTTTGTAGAAAAAGAAATAGGGCTTTAATTGTTGGTAGCGTTTCCTATCACCGAATTCCTCTGTTCACCTAGCAGTAAATAGGTATCCAGGAGTTAGTTAGGTTAGGTTAGGTTAGATTAGGTTAGGTTGGTTTAGGCCTAGGTTTGTAGAAATAGGGCTGTAATTGTTGGTAGTGTTTCCTATGACCGAATGCCTCTGTTCACCTAGCAGTAAATAGGTATCCAGGAGTTAGTTAGGTTAGGTTAGATTGGGTTAGGTTAGTTAAGGCTAGGAAATAGGCTAGGTTTGTAGAAATAAAAAAAGGGTTCTAATTGTTGGTAGAGTTTCCTATTACCGATTGCCTCTGTTTACCTAGCAGTTAATAGGTATCCAAGAGTTAGTTAGGTTAGGTTAGGTTAGGTTAGATTAGCTTAGGTTAGGTTAGATTAGGTTAGATTAGGTTAGGTTAGATTAAATTAGGTTGGTTTAGGCTAGGTTTGTAGAAATGAGGCTGTAATTGTTGGTAGCGTTTCCTATCACCGAATGCCTGTGTTCACCTAGCAGTAAATAGGTATCCAGGAGTTACTAATTAAGCTAGCTACTTGGGGCATGGTGAGTGAGTGAGGGTTAGTTAGTCAGTCACTAGTTGGACCTTGTGGGGTGGTGGGTGTTGGAGACCACTATAAGCCTAACATGTATAAAGTGCCTGTCTGCCTGTCCCCCGACTCAATGATGTTACATGTATTG
Organism: Procambarus clarkii; assembly: GCF_040958095.1. NCBI lineage: Eukaryota > Metazoa > Arthropoda > Malacostraca > Decapoda > Cambaridae > Procambarus > Procambarus clarkii. Next base: position 284,548 of record NW_027189317.1, on the reverse strand, counting down.
ACTAAATGAAGCCTAAGAGAGCATAGCCAAGGCCTAAGATGAGTTTTTTGTCAGCAGCAGCAGCAACTTGTGCGAGATCAGTGGCAGCGGCGGCATCCCATCCTTTTCTATTTTGGAGCAACAGTAGTTAGTAGTAAAATTAGTAGTAGTCCATTTGTTGTTGGTTAATTTGACTAAATAGTTGCAATAAGTGCTATCATTAATGGAGAATTGGCTGCTATGTGTGAGTATCCTCCGCCTACCTGCCCGCCCGCCGCAGTTACCATTATCTTGTCTCACTCACTCACATGTGATTAGTTACTACTTGTATACAATAGCAACGGCCATATTACCTACCTATCACCTTGAGAACACTGCGTCTCGTCCCATACATCAGTCAGGTTAAGCACCGTTGACTTTGGTTAGTACTTGGATGGGTGTCCTGCCTGGGAACACCAACTGCTGCTGATGGTATACATATTTGGGCAGTCTCCGTGGGTCAGTGTGTGTGTGTGTGTACAAGAATGTCGCACATGGAAATGTGTACATGCCATTTTAATAATAGTTTACCATCCATGAAGAAAACGTCTACCTATTTCTCATTCCATTGTCTCTCTCTGCCGGCCGGCCTACCTACCTGCTAAAACTTGTCCACTCAATATGCTGTTGAATATCTATCTCCAGTGATCACTTACCCTTAATTCCTACATTATTAACCAAATGATCTCATTAACAAATCTCTACACAAATCAACCACCTACCTTCCTGCTAACATCAATCACAACAACTAATACACTCAACTCAGTCCCAAACACTTTTCTTATTCCTTCCTCAACACCTCGCCCTATATAACCTATCTTACAAAATTAAATTTAAATACCTAACTGCCAACCCATCCCCATCCCTTCCCTCCCCTCCCCCCCCCCTCAACCACACTTCCCTCTGTAGCTCCTCCGGACCCCTCCATACCCCAATGACCCCTCCCAAACCAAAACTCTCCACCCCATACAATAGAGGCCGCCGTACCCCTACCCCTCATACCACCCCCACAATTACCCCACAATCCCCATCCCCTGCCCAACACAGAAAATTGCGGCCACAACGCTATATTTAACCAGCTAAAACTTTCGTTCCTTCGCCCATGTACTATTTATTCTTGAAATAAAACAAGGAAAAACACAAACTGGATTTTCCTTTCGTAGTAAAACATATATTTTGCAGAACGAGGCCTAAAATAGCACATATTAGATATTGGGTTACTTGTTTACCATTCACAAACTCTTTTGGAAACACCACACTAATTATTAATTAATACATACTTTTAAACACACACACACACACACACATGTCAGTTAGCCTAAATTCTCCAACATTCATTCATAAAACCGCCTGTCAGGACTGCAACCTCATCAAACAAAGCTGTCAGGTATTTCTAACTGACAACACAAGATAACAACTTCACATATCAATCATTGCAACTGTTGATCAAAAGATACTAACTAACCTTGCTATGAGATATAAATACAAGTGAAAAATTTGATCCTGAAGGCAACTCCAGCGTGGCCTAGTCAGATAGAACATATTCTTAATCTGGATAGACCTGCATTCGAGCCTGTCGGAACAGTTGCAAGTACAGGGCACAGATTTCTCTGTGTGTCCCCTCATGTAGGAGCATCAGTTTCGATAGACTCTCTGGATAGCCGAAGAGTGATTGACTGACCCCTTAGAATGTGGGGAAGGGTTGAAGTCCGGGGCCCACGTACGGATACCTGGATCCACTGACCTCTAGGAGGTCTTTCAATCCACCTGGATTTCAGGTGGGGAGAAGGGAGGCAATTTGGGTCGACACAAATAGCTTCCTGGACCCAAAACCGCATGAGTACACGGACACGCACACAGACACTCATGGACTCTGACACGAACCAAAGGTTCGTGTCAGATAATAAGAAGCGAGAATAGGTTGGTTAGGTTAGGTTGGTTAGGTTAGGTTGGTTAGGTTGGTTGGTTAGGTTGGTTGGTTAAGTTGGTTGGTTGGTTAGGTTGGTTCGTTAGGTTGGTTAGGTTGGTTGGTTAGGTTGGTTGGTTAGGTTGGTTAGGTTGGTTGGTTGGTTAGGTTAGGTTGGTTGGTTTGGTTAGGTTGGTTGGTTAGGTAGGTTGGTTAGGTTGGCTGGTTAGGATGGTTAGGTTGGTTGGTTAGGCTGGTTGGTTGGTTAGGTTGGTTAGTTAGGCTGGTTGGTTAGGTTAGGTTGGTTAGTTTGGTTGGTTAGGTTTGTTGGTTAGGTTAGGTTATTGCTTAGGTTGGTTGATTAGGTTGGTTGATTTGGTTGGTTGATTTTGTTGGTTGGTTAGGTTAGGTAGCTTAGGTTGGTTGACTAGGTTGGTTAGGTTGGTTGGTTTGGTTGGTTGGTTAGGTGGGTTAGGTTAGGTGGGTTGTTTGGTTAGGTTGGTTAGGTGGGATAATTAGGTTAGGTTGGTTGGTTAGGTTAGGTTGCTTAGGTTGGTTGATTAGGTTGCTTAGGTTGTTGATTAGGTTGGTTAGGTTAGGTTGCTTAGGTTGGTTGATTAGGTTGGTTAGGTTGGTTGGTAAGATTGGTTAGGTTGGTTAGAATTAGAATTTGAGGTTAGAATTTTAGGTTAGAACAAACATAAGTATGGTTTAATAAGCAATTTAGATAATATGTACGCTTAGGTTGGTTAAGTTGGGTTGGTTAGGGTATGTTGGTAAGGTACAGTTAAGGTTGGTTATTTTGTAGTTGACTGTGTAAGGCAATATTTGTATTATTCCACTGACTGATATATATATATATATATATATATATATATATATATATATATATATATATATATATATATATATATATATATATATATATATATATTATATATATTTCGGTTAGGTTAGGTTGGTTTAGGCTAGGAAATAGGCTACGTTTGTAAAATAGCAATAGGTAAAAAATAAAAAAATGAATAAAGTATAAATAAATTATAATTTATTTAAAAACAATAAAAATATGAAGAGAAAAAAATAGCTTTAATTTTAGGTAACGTATCTTATCACCGAATGCCTCTGTTCACCTATCAGTAAATAGGTATCCAGGAGTTGGTTAGGTTAGGTTAGTTTAGGCTAGGAAATAAGCTACGTTTGGAGGGTTAGGTTAGGTTATTTTTGGCTAGGAAATAGGCTAGGTTTGTAGAAATAGGGCAGTAATTGTAGGTAGCGTTTCCTATCACCGAATGCCTCTATTCACCTAGCAGTAAATAGGTATCCAGAAGTTAGTTAGTTAGGTTAGTTTAGATAAGGTTAGGTTAGGTTAAATTAGTTAGGTTAGGTTAGATTAGGTTAGGTTAGTTATTGCTGGGAAATAGGCTAGGTTTGTAGAAATAAAAATAGGGTTGTAACTGTTGGTAGCAATTCTTATCACCGAATGCCTCTGTTCACCTAGCAGTAAATAGGTATGTAGGAGTTAGTTAGGATAGGTTAGGTTAGGTTAGATTAGGTTAGATTTGTTTTGGCTAGGAAATAGGCTAGGTTTGTAGAAATAGAAAAAGGGCTGTAATTGTTGGTAACGTTTCCTATCACCGAATGCCTCTGTTCACCTAGTAGTAAGTAAGTATCCAGGAGTTAGTTAGGTTAGATTGGTTAGATTAGTTTAGGCTAGGAAATAGGCTAGGTTTGTAGAAATTGAAATAGGGCTGTAATTGTTGGTAGCGTTTCCTATCACCGAGTGCCTCTGTTCACCTAGCAGTAAGTAAGTATCCAAAAGTTAGTTAGTTTAGGTTAGGTTAGATTAGGTTACGTTAGTTTTGGCTAAGAAATAGGCTAGGTTTGTAGAAAAAGAAATAGGGCTTTAATTGTTGGTAGCGTTTCCTATCACCGAATTCCTCTGTTCACCTAGCAGTAAATAGGTATCCAGGAGTTAGTTAGGTTAGGTTAGAGATTAGGTTGGTTTAGGCCTAGGTTTGTAGAAATAGGGCTGTAATTGTTGGTAGTGTTTCCTATGACCGAATGCCTCTGTTCACCTAGCAGTAAATAGGTATCCAGGAGTTAGTTAGGTTAGGTTAGATTGGGTTAGGTTAGTTAAGGCTAGGAAATAGGCTAGGTTTGTAGAAATAAAAAAAGGGTTCTAATTGTTGGTAGAGTTTCCTATTACCGATTGCCTCTGTTTACCTAGCAGTTAATAGGTATCCAAGAGTTAGTTAGGTTAGGTTAGGTTAGGTTAGATTAGCTTAGGTTAGGTTAGATTAGGTTAGATTAGGTTAGGTTAGATTAAATTAGGTTGGTTTAGGCTAGGTTTGTAGAAATGAGGCTGTAATTGTTGGTAGCGTTTCCTATCACCGAATGCCTGTGTTCACCTAGCAGTAAATAGGTATCCAGGAGTTACTAATTAAGCTAGCTACTTGGGGCATGGTGAGTGAGTGAGGGTTAGTTAGTCAGTCACTAGTTGGACCTTGTGGGGTGGTGGGTGTTGGAGACCACTATAAGCCTAACATGTATAAAGTGCCTGTCTGCCTGTCCCCCGACTCAATGATGTTACATGTATTGACTAAATGAAGCCTAAGAGAGCATAGCCAAGGCCTAAGATGAGTTTTTTGTCAGCAGCAGCAGCAACTTGTGCGAGATCAGTGGCAGCGGCGGCATCCCATCCTTTTCTATTTTGGAGCAACAGTAGTAGTAGTAGTAAAATTAGTAGTAGTCCATTTGTTGTTGGTTAATTTGACTAAATAGTTGCAATAAGTGCTATCATTAATGGAGAATTGGCTGCTATGTGTGAGTATCCTCCGCCTACCTGCCCGCCCGCCGCAGTTACCATTATCTTGTCTCACTCACTCACATGTGATTAGTTACTACTTGTATACAATAGCAACGGCCATATTACCTACCTATCACCTTGAGAACACTGCGTCTCGTCCCATACATCAGTCAGGTTAAGCACCGTTGACTTTGGTTAGTACTTGGATGGGTGTCCTGCCTGGGAACACCAACTGCTGCTGATGGTATACATATTTGGGCAGTCTCCGTGGGTCAGTGTGTGTGTGTGTGTACAAGAATGTCGCACATGGAAATGTGTACATGCCATTTTAATAATAGTTTACCATCCATGAAGAAAACGTCTACCTATTTCTCATTCCATTGTCTCTCTCTGCCGGCCGGCCTACCTACCTGCTAAAACTTGTCCACTCAATATGCTGTTGAATATCTATCTCCAGTGATCACTTACCCTTAATTCCTACATTATTAACCAAATGATCTCATTAACAAATCTCTACACAAATCAACCACCTACCTTCCTGCTAACATCAATCACAACAACTAATACACTCAACTCAGTCCCAAACACTTTTCTTATTCCTTCCTCAACACCTCGCCCTATATAACCTATCTTACAAAATTAAATTTAAATACCTAACTGCCAACCCATCCCCCATCCCTTCCCTCCCCTCCCCCCCCCTCAACCACACTTCCCTCTGTAGCTCCTCCGGACCCCTCCATACCCCAATGACCCCTCCCAAACCAAAACTCTCCACCCCATACAATAGAGGCCGCCGTACCCCTACCCCTCATACCACCCCCACAATTACCCCACAATCCCCATCCCCTGCCCAACACAGAAAATTGCGGCCACAACGCTATATTTAACCAGCTAAAACTTTCGTTCCTTCGCCCATGTACTATTTATTCTTGAAATAAAACAAGGAAAAACACAAACTGGATTTTCCTTTCGTAGTAAAACATATATTTTGCAGAACGAGGCCTAAAATAGCACATATTAGATATTGGGTTACTTGTTTACCATTCACAAACTCTTTTGGAAACACCACACTAATTATTAATTAATACATACTTTTAAACACACACACACACACACACATGTCAGTTAGCCTAAATTCTCCAACATTCATTCATAAAACCGCCTGTCAGGACTGCAACCTCATCAAACAAAGCTGTCAGGTATTTCTAACTGACAACACAAGATAACAACTTCACATATCAATCATTGCAACTGTTGATCAAAAGATACTAACTAACCTTGCTATGAGATATAAATACAAGTGAAAAATTTGATCCTGAAGGCAACTCCAGCGTGGCCTAGTCAGATAGAACATATTCTTAATCTGGATAGACCTGCATTCGAGCCTGTCGGAACAGTTGCAAGTACAGGGCACAGATTTCTCTGTGTGTCCCCTCATGTAGGAGCATCAGTTTCGATAGACTCTCTGGATAGCCGAAGAGTGATTGACTGACCCCTTAGAATGTGGGGAAGGTTGAAGTCCGGGGCCCACGTACGGATACCTGGATCCACTGACCTCTAGGAGGTCTTTCAATCCACCTGGATTTCAGGTGGGGAGAAGGGAGGCAATTTGGGTCGACACAAATAGCTTCCTGGACCCAAAACCGCATGAGTACACGGACACGCACACAGACACTCATGGACTCTGACACGAACCAAAGGTTCGTGTCAGATAATAAGAAGCGAGAATAGGTTGGTTAGGTTAGGTTGGTTAGGTTAGGTTGGTTAGGTTGGTTGGTTAGGTTGGTTGGTTAAGTTGGTTGGTTGGTTAGGTTGGTTCGTTAGGTTGGTTAGGTTGGTTGGTTAGGTTGGTTGGTTAGGTTGGTTAGGTTGGTTGGTTGGTTAGGTTAGGTTGGTTGGTTTGGTTAGGTTGGTTGGTTAGGTAGGTTGGTTAGGTTGGCTGGTTAGGATGGTTAGGTTGGTTGGTTAGGCTGGTTGGTTGGTTAGGTTGGTTAGTTAGGCTGGTTGGTTAGGTTAGGTTGGTTAGTTTGGTTGGTTAGGTTTGTTGGTTAGGTTAGGATTGCTTAGGTTGGTTGATTAGGTTGGTTGATTTGGTTGGTTGATTTTGTTGGTTGGTTAGGTTAGGTAGCTTAGGTTGGTTGACTAGGTTGGTTAGGTTGGTTGGTTTGGTTGGTTGGTTAGGTGGGTTAGGTTAGGTGGGTTGTTTTGTTTGGTTAGGTGGGATAATTAGGTTAGGTTGGTTGGTTAGGTTAGGTTGCTTAGGTTGGTTGATTAGGTTGCTTAGGTTGGTTGATTAGGTTGGTTAGGTTAGGTTGCTTAGGTTGGTTGATTAGGTTGGTTAGGTTGGTTGGTAAGGTTGGTTAGGTTGGTTAGAATTAGAATTTGAGGTTAGAATTTTAGGTTAGAACAAACATAAGTATGGTTTAATAAGCAATTTAGATAATATGTACGCTTAGGTTGGTTAAGTTGGGTTGGTTAGGGTATGTTGGTAAGGTACAGTTAAGGTTGGTTATTTTGTAGTTGACTGTGTAAGGCAATATTTGTATTATTCCACTGACTGATATATATATATATATATATATATATATATATATATATATATATATATATATATATATATATATATATATATATATATATATATATATATATATATATTTCGGTTAGGTTAGGTTGGTTTAGGCTAGGAAATAGGCTACGTTTGTAAAAATAGCAATAGGTAAAAAAATAAAAAAATGAATAAAGTATAAATAAATTATAATTTATTTAAAAACAATAAAAATATGAAGAGAAAAAAATAGCTTTAATTTTAGGTAACGTATCTTATCACCGAATGCCTCTGTTCACCTATCAGTAAATAGGTATCCAGGAGTTGGTTAGGTTAGGTTAGTTTTGGCTAGGAAATAAGCTACGTTTGGAGGGTTAGGTTAGGTTATTTTTGGCTAGGAAATAGGCTAGGTTTGTAGAAATAGGGCAGTAATTGTAGGTAGCGTTTCCTATCACCGAATGCCTCTATTCACCTAGCAGTAAATAGGTATCCAGAAGTTAGTTAGTTAGGTTAGTTTAGATAAGGTTAGGTTAGGTTAAATTAGGTTAGGTTAGGTTAAATTAGGTTAGGTTAGATTAGGTTAGGTTAGTTATTGCTGGGAAATAGGCTAGGTTTGTAGAAATAAAAATAGGGTTGTAACTGTTGGTAGCAATTCTTATCACCGAATGCCTCTGTTCACCTAGCAGTAAATAGGTATGTAGGAGTTAGTTAGGATAGGTTAGGTTAGGTTAGATTAGGTTAGATTTGTTTTGGCTAGGAAATAGGCTAGGTTTGTAGAAATAGAAAAAGGGCTGTAATTGTTGGTAACGTTTCCTATCACCGAATGCCTCTGTTCACCTAGTAGTAAGTAAGTATCCAGGAGTTAGTTAGGTTAGATTGGTTAGATTAGTTTAGGCTAGGAAATAGGCTAGGTTTGTAGAAATTGAAATAGGGCTGTAATTGTTGGTAGCGTTTCCTATCACCGAGTGCCTCTGTTCACCTAGCAGTAAGTAAGTATCCAAAAGTTAGTTAGTTTAGGTTAGGTTAGATTAGGTTACGTTAGTTTTGGCTAAGAAATAGGCTAGGTTTGTAGAAAAAGAAATAGGGCTTTAATTGTTGGTAGCGTTTCCTATCACCGAATTCCTCTGTTCACCTAGCAGTAAATAGGTATCCAGGAGTTAGTTAGGTTAGGTTAGATTAGGTTAGGTTAGTTAGGTAGGTAGGCTAGGTTTGTAGAAATAGGGTGTAATTGTTGGTAGTGTTTCCTATGACCGAATGCCTCTGTTCACCTAGCAGTAAATAGGTATCCAAGTTAGTTAGGTTAGGTTAGGTTAGGTTAGATTAGCTTAGGTTAGGTTAGATTAGGTTAGGTTAGATTAAATTGGGTTGGTTTAGGCTAGGTTTGTAGAAATGAGGCTGTAATTGTTGGTAGCGTTTCCTATCACCGAATGCCTGTGTTCACCTAGCAGTAAATAGGTATCCAGGAGTTACTAATTAAGCTAGCTACTTGGGGCATGGTGAGTGAGTGAGGGTTAGTTAGTCAGTCACTAGTTGGACCTTGTGGGGTGGTGGGTGTTGGAGACCACTATAAGCCTAACATGTATAAAGTGCCTGTCTGCCTGTCCCCCGACTCAATGATGTTACATGTATTGACTAAATGAAGCCTAAGAGAGCATAGCCAAGGCCTAAGATGAGTTTTTTGTCAGCAGCAGCAGCAACTTGTGCGAGATCAGTGGCAGCGGCGGCATCCCATCCTTTTCTATTTTGGAGCAACAGTAGTAGTAGTAGTAAAATTAGTAGTAGTCCATTTGTTGTTGGTTAATTTGACTAAATAGTTGCAATAAGTGCTATCATTAATGGAGAATTGGCTGCTATGTGTGAGTATCCTCCGCCTACCTGCCCGCCCGCCGCAGTTACCATTATCTTGTCTCACTCACTCACATGTGATTAGTTACTACTTGTATACAATAGCAACGGCCATATTACCTACCTATCACCTTGAGAACACTGCGTCTCGTCCCATACATCAGTCAGGTTAAGCACCGTTGACTTTGGTTAGTACTTGGATGGGTGTCCTGCCTGGGAACACCAACTGCTGCTGATGGTATACAATTTGGGCAGTCTCCGTGGGTCAGTGTGTGTGTGTGTGTACAAGAATGTCGCACATGGAAATGTGTACATGCCATTTTAATAATAGTTTACCATCCATGAAGAAAACGTCTACCTATTTCTCATTCCATTGTCTCTCTCTGCCGGCCGGCCTACCTACCTGCTAAAACTTGTCCACTCAATATGCTGTTGAATATCTATCTCCAGTGATCACTTACCCTTAATTCCTACATTATTAACCAAATGATCTCATTAACAAATCTCTACACAAATCAACCACCTACCTTCCTGCTAACATCAATCACAACAACTAATACACTCAACTCAGTCCCAAACACTTTTCTTATTCCTTCCTCAACACCTCGCCCTATATAACCTATCTTACAAAATTAAATTTAAATACCTAACTGCCAACCCATCCCCCCCCCCCCCCTCAACCACACTTCCCTCTGTAGCTCCTCCGGACCCCTCCATACCCCAATGACCCCTCCCAAACCAAAACTCTCCACCCCATACAATAGAGGCCGCCGTACCCCTACCCCTCATACCACCCCCACAATTACCCCACAATCCCCATCCCCTGCCCAACACAGAAAATTGCGGCCACAACGCTATATTTAACCAGCTAAAACTTTCGTTCCTTCGCCCATGTACTATTTATTCTTGAAATAAAACAAGGAAAAACACAAACTGGATTTTCCTTTCGTAGTAAAACATATATTTTGCAGAACGAGGCCTAAAATAGCACATATTAGATATTGGGTTACTTGTTTACCATTCACAAACTCTTTTGGAAACACCACACTAATTATTAATTAATACATACTTTTAAACACACACACACACACACACATGTCAGTTAGCCTAAATTCTCCAACATTCATTCATAAAACCGCCTGTCAGGACTGCAACCTCATCAAACAAAGCTGTCAGGTATTTCTAACTGACAACACAAGATAACAACTTCACATATCAATCATTGCAACTGTTGATCAAAAGATACTAACTAACCTTGCTATGAGATATAAATACAACTGAAAAATTTGATCCTGAAGGCAACTCCAGCGTGGCCTAGTCAGATAGAACATATTCTTAATCTGGATAGACCTGCATTCGAGCCTGTCCCTGTCGGAACAGTTGCAAGTACAGGGCACAGATTTCTCTGTGTGTCCCCTCATGTAGGAGCATCAGTTTCGATAGACTCTCTGGATAGCCGAAGAGTGATTGACTGACCCCTTAGAATGTGGGGAAGGGTTGAAGTCCAGGGGCCCACGTACGGATACCTGGATCCACTGACCTCTAGGAGGTCTTTCAATCCACCTGGATTTCAGGTGGGGAGAAGGGAGGCAATTTGGGTCGACACAAATAGCTTCCTGGACCCAAAACCGCATGAGTACACGGACACGCACACAGACACTCATGGACTCTGACACGAACCAAAGGTTCGTGTCAGATAATAAGAAGCGAGAATAGGTTGGTTAGGTTAGGTTGGTTAGGTTAGGTTGGTTAGGTTGGTTGGTTAGGTTGGTTGGTTAAGTTGGTTGGTTGGTTAGGTTGGTTCGTTAGGTTGGTTAGGTTGGTTGGTTAGGTTGGTTGGTTAGGTTGGTTAGGTTGGTTGGTTGGTTAGGTTAGGTTGGTTGGTTTGGTTAGGTTGGTTGGTTAGGTAGGTTGGTTAGGTTGGCTGGTTAGGATGGTTAGGTTGGTTGGTTAGGCTGGTTGGTTGGTAAGGTTGGTTAGTTAGGCTGGTTGGTTAGGTTAGGTTGGTTAGTTTGGTTGGTTAGGTTTGTTGGTTAGGTTAGGTTAGATTGCTTAGGTTGGTTGATTAAGTTGGTTGATTTGGTTGGTTGATTTTGTTGGTTGGTTAGGTTAGGTAGCTTAGGTTGGTTGACTAGGTTGGTTAGGTTGGTTGGTTTGGTTGGTTGGTTAGGTGGGTTAGGTTAGGTGGGTTGTTTGGTTAGGTGGGATAATTAGGTTAGGTTGGTTGGTTAGGTTAGGTTGCTTAGGTTGGTTGATTAGGTTGCTTAGGTTGTTAGGTTGGTTAGGTTAGGTTGCTTAGGTTGGTTGATTAGGTTGGTTAGGTTGGTTGGTAAGGTTGGTTAGGTTGGTTAGAATTAGAATTTGAGGTTAGAATTTTAGGTTAGAACAAACATAAGTATGGTTTAATAAGCAATTTAGATAATATGTACGCCTAGGTTGGTTAAGTTGGGTTGGTTAGGGAATGTTGGTAAGGTACAGTTAAGGTTGGTTATTTTGTAGTTGACTGTGTAAGGCAATATTCGTATTATTCCACTGACTGATATATATATATATATATATATATATATATATATTATATTATATATATATATATATATATATATATATATATTTCGGTTAGGTTAGGTTGGTTTAGGCTAGGAAATAGGCTACGTTTGTAAAAATAGCAATAGGTAAAAAAATAAAAAAAAATGAATAAAGTATAAATAAATTATAATTTATTTAAAAACAATAAAAATATGAAGAGAAAAAAATAGCTTTAATTTTAGGTAACGTATCTTATCACCGAATGCCTCTGCTCACCTATCAGTAAATAGGTATCCAGGAGTTGGTTAGGTTAGGTTAGTTTTGGCTAGGAAATAAGCTACGTTTGGAGGGTTAGGTTAGGTTATTTTTGGCTAGGAAATAGGCTAGGTTTGTAGAAATAGGGCAGTAATTGTAGGTAGCGTTTCCTATCACCGAATGCCTCTATTCACCTAGCAGTAAATAGGTATCCAAAAGTTAGTTAGTTAGGTTAGTTTAGATAAGGTTAGGTTAGGTTAAATTAGGTTAGGTTAGGTTAGGTTAGATTAGGTTAGGTTAGTTATTGCTGGGAAATAGGCTAGGTTTGTAGAAATAAAACTAGGGTTGTAACTGTTGGTAGCAATTCTTATCACCGAATGCCTCTGTTCACCTAGCAGTAAATAGGTATGTAGGAGTTAGTTAGGATAGGTTAGGTTAGGTTAGATTAGGTTAGATTTGTTTTGGCTAGGAAATAGGCTAGGTTTGTAGAAATAGAAAAAGGGCTGTAATTGTTGGTAACGTTTCCTATCACCGAATGCCTCTGTTCACCTAGTAGTAAGTAAGTATCCAGGAGTTAGTTAGGTTAGATTGGGTTAGATTAGTTTAGGCTAGGAAATAGGCTAGGTTTGTAGAAATTGAAATAGGGCTGCAATTGTTGGTAGCGTTTCCTATCACCGAGTGCCTCTGTTCACCTAGCAGTAAGTAAGTATCCAAAAGTTAGTTAGTTTAGGTTAGGTTAGATTAGGTTACGTTAGTTTTGGCTAAGAAATAGGCTAGGTTTGTAGAAAAAGAAATAGGGCTTTAATTGTTGGTAGCGTTTCCTATCACCGAATTCCTCTGTTCACCTAGCAGTAAATAGGTATCCAGGAGTTAGTTAGGTTAGGTTAGATTGGGTTAGGTTAGTTAAGGCTAGGAAATAGGCTAGGTTTGTAGAAATAAAAAAAGGGTTCTAATTGTTGGTAGAGTTTCCTATTACCGATTGCCTCTGTTTACCTAGCAGTTAATAGGTATCCAAGAGTTAGTTAGGTTAGGTTAGGTTAGGTTAGATTAGCTTAGGTTAGGTTAGATTAGGTTAGGTTAGATTAAATTGGGTTGGTTTAGGCTAGGTTTGTAGAAATGAGGCTGTAATTGTTGGTAGCGTTTCCTATCACCGAATGCCTGTGTTCACCTAGCAGTAAATAGGTATCCAGGAGTTACTAATTAAGCTAGCTACTTGGGGCATGGTGAGTGAGTGAGGGTTAGTTAGTCAGTCACTAGTTGGACCTTGTGGGGTGGTGGGTGTTGGAGACCACTATAAGCCTAACATGTATAAAGTGCCTGTCTGCCTGTCCCCCGACTCAATGATGTTACATGTATTGACTAAATGAAGCCTAAGAGAGCATAGCCAAGGCCTAAGATGAGTTTTTTGTCAGCAGCAGCAGCAACTTGTGCGAGATCAGTGGCAGCGGCGGCATCCCATCCTTTTCTATTTTGGAGCAACAGTAGTAGTAGTAGTAAAATTAGTAGTAGTCCATTTGTTGTTGGTTAATTTGACTAAATAGTTGCAATAAGTGCTATCATTAATGGAGAATTGGCTGCTATGTGTGAGTATCCTCCGCCTACCTGCCCGAACGCCGCAGTTACCATTATCTTGTCTCACTCACTCACATGTGATTAGTTACTACTTGTATACAATAGCAACGGCCATATTACCTACCTATCACCTTGAGAACACTGCGTCTCGTCCCATACATCAGTCAGGTTAAGCACCGTTGACTTTGGTTAGTACTTGGATGGGTGTCTTGCCTGGGAACACCAACTGCTGCTGATGGTATACAAATTTGGGCAGTCTCCGTGGGTCAGTGTGTGTGTGTGTGTGTGTACAAGAATGTCGCACATGGAAATGTGTACATGCCATTTTAATAATAGTTTACCATCCATGAAGAAAACGTCTACCTATTTCTCATTCCATTGTCTCTCTCTGCCGGCCGGCCTACCTACCTGCTAAAACTTGTCCACTCAATATGCTGTTGAATATCTATCTCCAGTGATCACTTACCCTTAATTCCTACATTATTAACCAAATGATCTCATTAACAAATCTCTACACAAATCAACCACCTACCTTCCTGCTAACATCAATCACAACAACTAATACACTCAACTCAGTCCCAAACACTTTTCTTATTCCTTCCTCAACACCTCGCCCTATATAACCTATCTTACAAAATTAAATTTAAATACCTAACTGCCAACCCATCCCCATCCCTTCCCCTCCCCTCCCCCCCCCTCAACCACACTTCCCTCTGTAGCTCCTCCGGACCCCCATACCCCAATGACCCCTCCCAAACCAAAACTCTCCACCCCATACAATAGAGGCCGCCGTACCCCTACCCCTCATACCACCCCCACAATTACCCCACAATCCCCATCCCCTGCCCAACACAGAAAATTGCGGCCACAACGCTATATTTAACCAGCTAAAACTTTCGTTCCTTCGCCCATGTACTATTTATTCTTGAAATAAAACAAGGAAAAACACAAACTGGATTTTCCTTTCGTAGTAAAACATATATTTTGCAGAACGAGGCCTAAAATAGCACATATTAGATATTGGGTTACTTGTTTACCATTCACAAACTCTTTTGGAAACACCACACTAATTATTAATTAATACATACTTTTAAACACACACACACACACACACATGTCAGTTAGCCTAAATTCTCCAACATTCATTCATAAAACCGCCTGTCAGGACTGCAACCTCATCAAACAAAGCTGTCAGGTATTTCTAACTGACAACACAAGATAACAACTTCACATATCAATCATTGCAACTGTTGATCAAAAGATACTAACTAACCTTGCTATGAGATATAAATACAACTGAAAAATTTGATCCTGAAGGCAACTCCAGCGTGGCCTAGTCAGATAGAACATATTCTTAATCTGGATAGACCTGCATTCGAGCCTGTCCCTGTCGGAACAGTTGCAAGTACAGGGCACAGATTTCTCTGTGTGTCCCTCATGTAGGAGCATCAGTTTCGATAGACTCTCTGGATAGCCGAAGAGTGATTGACTGACCCCTTAGAATGTGGGGAAGGGTTGAAGTCCAGGGGCCCACGTACGGATACCTGGATCCACTGACCTCTAGGAGGTCTTTCAATCCACCTGGATTTCAGGTGGGGAGAAGGGAGGCAATTTGGGTCGACACAAATAGCTTCCTGGACCCAAAACCGCATGAGTACACGGACACGCACACAGACACTCATGGACTCTGACACGAACCAAAGGTTCGTGTCAGATAATAAGAAGCGAGAATAGGTTGGTTAGGTTAGGTTGGTTAGGTTAGGTTGGTTAGGTTGGTTGGTTAGGTTGGTTGGTTAAGTTGGTTGGTTGGTTAGGTTGGTTCGTTAGGTTGGTTAGGTTGGTTGGTTAGGTTGGTTGGTTAGGTTGGTTAGGTTGGTTGGTTGGTTAGGTTAGGTTGGTTGGTTTGGTTAGGTTGGTTGGTTAGGTAGGTTGGTTAGGTTGGCTGGTTAGGATGGTTAGGTTGGTTGGTTAGGCTGGTTGGTTGGTAAGGTTGGTTAGTTAGGCTGGTTGGTTAGGTTAGGTTGGTTAGTTTGGTTGGTTAGGTTTGTTGGTTAGGTTAGTTAGATTGCTTAGGTTGGTTGATTAAGTTGGTTGATTTGGTTGGTTGATTTTGTTGGTTGGTTAGGTTAGGTAGCTTAGGTTGGTTGACTAGGTTGGTTAGGTTGGTTGGTTTGGTTGGTTGGTTAGGTGGGTTAGGTTAGGTGGGTTGTTTTGGTTAGGTGGGATAATTAGGTTAGGTTGGTTGGTTAGGTTAGGTTGCTTAGGTTGGTTGATTAGGTTGCTTAGGTTGTTTGATTAGGTTGGTTAGGTTAGGTTGCTTAGGTTGGTTGATTAGGTTGGTTAGGTTGGTTGGTAAGGTTGGTTAGGTTGGTTAGAATTAGAATTTGAGGTTAGAATTTTAGGTTAGAACAAACATAAGTATGGTTTAATAAGCAATTTAGATAATGTACGCCTAGGTTGGTTAAGTTGGGTTGGTTAGGGAATGTTGGTAAGGTACAGTTAAGGTTGGTTATTTTGTAGTTGACTGTGTAAGGCAATATTCGTATTATTCCACTGACTGATATATATATATATATATATTATATATATATATATATATATATATATATATATATATATATATATATATATATATATATATATATATATATATTTCGGTTAGGTTAGGTTGGTTTAGGCTAGGAAATAGGCTACGTTTGTAAAAATAGCAATAGGTAAAAAAATAAAAAAAATGAATAAAGTATAAATAAATTATAATTTATTTAAAACAATAAAAATATGAAGAGAAAAAAATAGCTTTAATTTTAGGTAACGTATCTTATCACCGAATGCCTCTGTTCACCTATCAGTAAATAGGTATCCAGGAGTTGGTTAGGTTAGGTTAGTTTTGGCTAGGAAATAAGCTACGTTTGGAGGGTTAGGTTAGGTTATTTTTGGCTAGGAAATAGGCTAGGTTTGTAGAAATAGGGCTGTAATTGTAGGTAACGTTTCCTATCACCGAATGCCTCTGTTCACCTAGCAGTAAATAGTATCCAGTTAGTTAGGAGTAGGTTAGGTTAGGTTAGATTAGGTTAGTTAGATTTAGGTTAGGCTAGGAAATAGGCTAGGTTTGTAGAAATAGAAAGGGCTGTAATTGTGGTAGTTTCCTATCACCGAATGCCTCTGTTCACCTAGCAGTAAGTAAGTATCCAGGAGTTAGTTAGTTTAGGTTAGTTAGATTAGGTTAGATTAGTTTTGGCTAGGAAATAGGCTAGGTTTGTAGAAAAAAATAGGGCTGTAATTGTTGGTAGCGTTTCCTATCACCGAGTGCCTCTGTTCACCTAGCAGTAAGTAAGTATCCAGGAGTTAGTTAGGTTAGATTAGGTTAGTTAGTTTTGGCTAGAAATAGGCTAGGTTTGTAGAAAAAGAAATAGGGCTTTAATTGTTGGTAGCGTTTCCTATCACCGAATGCCTCTGTTCACCTAGCAGTAAATAGGTATCCAGGAGTTAGTTAGTTAGGTTAGGTTAGATTAGGTTAGGTTAGGTTGGCTAGTAGGCTAGGTTTGTAGAAATAGGGCTTAATTGTTGGTAGTGTTTCCTATGACCGAATGCCTCTGTTCACCTAGCAGTAAATAGGTATCCAGGAGTTAGTTAGGTTAGGTTAGATTGGGTTAGGTTAGTTAAGGCTAGGAAATAGGCTAGGTTTGTAGAAATAAAAAAAGGGTTCTAATTGTTGGTAGGTTTCCTATTACCGATTGCCTCTGTTTACCTAGCAGTTAATAGGTATCCAAGAGTTAGTTAGGTTAGGTTAGGTTAGGTTAGATTAGCTTAGGTTAGGTTAGATTAGTTAGGTTAGATTAAATTAGGTTGGTTTAGGCTAGGTTTGTAGAAATGAGGCTGTAATTGTTGGTAGCGTTTCCTATCACCGAATGCCTGTGTTCACCTAGCAGTAAATAGGTATCCAGGAGTTACTAATTAAGCTAGCTACTTGGGGCATGGTGAGTGAGTGAGGGTTAGTTAGTCAGTCACTAGTTGGACCTTGTGGGGTGGTGGGTGTTGGAGACCACTATAAGCCTAACATGTATAAAGTGCCTGTCTGCCTGTCCCCCGACTCAATGATGTTACATGTATTGACTAAATGAAGCCTAAGAGAGCATAGCCAAGGCCTAAGATGAGTTTTTTGTCAGCAGCAGCAGCAACTTGTGCGAGATCAGTGGCAGCGGCGGCATCCCATCCTTTTCTATTTTGGAGCAACAGTAGTAGTAGTAGTAAAATTAGTAGTAGTCCATTTGTTGTTGGTTAATTTGACTAAATAGTTGCAATAAGTGCTATCATTAATGGAGAATTGGCTGCTATGTGTGAGTATCCTCCGCCTACCTGCCCGCCCGCCGCAGTTACCATTATCTTGTCTCACTCACTCACATGTGATTAGTTACTACTTGTATACAATAGCAACGGCCATATTACCTACCTATCACCTTGAGAACACTGCGTCTCGTCCCATACATCAGTCAGGTTAAGCACCGTTGACTTTGGTTAGTACTTGGATGGGTGTCCTGCCTGGGAACACCAACTGCTGCTGATGGTATACATATTTGGGCAGTCTCCGTGGGTCAGTGTGTGTGTGTGTGTACAAGAATGTCGCACATGGAAATGTGTACATGCCATTTTAATAATAGTTTACCATCCATGAAGAAAACGTCTACCTATTTCTCATTCCATTGTCTCTCTCTGCCGGCCGGCCTACCTACCTGCTAAAACTTGTCCACTCAATATGCTGTTGAATATCTATCTCCAGTGATCACTTACCCTTAATTCCTACATTATTAACCAAATGATCTCATTAACAAATCTCTACACAAATCAACCACCTACCTTCCTGCTAACATCAATCACAACAACTAATACACTCAACTCAGTCCCAAACACTTTTCTTATTCCTTCCTCAACACCTCGCCCTATATAACCTATCTTACAAAATTAAATTTAAATACCTAACTGCCAACCCATCCCCCATCCCTTTCCCTCCCCTCCCCCCCCTCAACCACACTTCCCTCTGTAGCTCCTCCGGACCCCTCCATACCCCAATGACCCCTCCCAAACCAAAACTCTCCACCCCATACAATAGAGGCCGCCGTACCCCTACCCCTCATACCACCCCCACAATTACCCCACAATCCCCATCCCCTGCCCAACACAGAAAATTGCGGCCACAACGCTATATTTAACCAGCTAAAACTTTCGTTCCTTCGCCCATGTACTATTTATTCTTGAAATAAAACAAGGAAAAACACAAACTGGATTTTCCTTTCGTAGTAAAACATATATTTTGCAGAACGAGGCCTAAAATAGCACATATTAGATATTGGGTTACTTGTTTACCATTCACAAACTCTTTTGGAAACACCACACTAATTATTAATTAATACATACTTTTAACACACACACACACACACATGTCAGTTAGCCTAAATTCTCCAACATTCATTCATAAAACCGCCTGTCAGGACTGCAACCTCATCAAACAAAGCTGTCAGGTATTTCTAACTGACAACACAAGATAACAACTTCACATATCAATCATTGCAACTGTTGATCAAAAGATACTAACTAACCTTGCTATGAGATATAAATACAAGTGAAAAATTTGATCCTGAAGGCAACTCCAGCGTGGCCTAGTCAGATAGAACATATTCTTAATCTGGATAGACCTGCATTCGAGCCTGTCGGAACAGTTGCAAGTACAGGGCACAGATTTCTCTGTGTGTCCCCTCATGTAGGAGCATCAGTTTCGATAGACTCTCTGGATAGCCGAAGAGTGATTGACTGACCCCTTAGAATGTGGGGAAGGGTTGAAGTCCGGGGCCCACGTACGGATACCTGGATCCACTGACCTCTAGGAGGTCTTTCAATCCACCTGGATTTCAGGTGGGGAGAAGGGAGGCAATTTGGGTCGACACAAATAGCTTCCTGGACCCAAAACCGCATGAGTACACGGACACGCACACAGACACTCATGGACTCTGACACGAACCAAAGGTTCGTGTCAGATAATAAGAAGCGAGAATAGGTTGGTTAGGTTAGGTTGGTTAGGTTAGGTTGGTTAGGTTGGTTGGTTAGGTTGGTTGGTTAAGTTGGTTGGTTGGTTAGGTTGGTTCGTTAGGTTGGTTAGGTTGGTTGGTTAGGTTGGTTGGTTAGGTTGGTTAGGTTGGTTGGTTGGTTAGGTTAGGTTGGTTGGTTAGGTTAGGTTGGTTGGTTAGGTAGGTTGGTTAGGTTGGCTGGTTAGGATGGTTAGGTTGGTTGGTTAGGCTGGTTGGTTGGTTAGGTTGGTTAGTTAGGCTGGTTGGTTAGGTTAGGTTGGTTAGTTTGGTTGGTTAGGTTTGTTGGTTAGGTTAGAGATTGCTTAGGTTGGTTGATTAGGTTGGTTGATTTGGTTGGTTGATTTTGTTGGTTGGTTAGGTTAGGTAGCTTAGGTTGGTTGACTAGGTTGGTTAGGTTTGGTTGGTTGGTTAGGTGGGTTAGGTTAGGTGGGTTGTTTGGTTAGGTGGGATAATTAGGTTAGGTTGGTTGGTTAGGTTAGGTTGCTTAGGTTGGTTGATTAGGTTGCTTAGGTTGGTTGATTAGGTTGGTTAGGTTAGGTTGCTTAGGTTGGTTGATTAGGTTGGTTAGGTTGGTTGGTAAGATTGGTTAGGTTGGTTAGAATTAGAATTTGAGGTTAGAATTTTAGGTTAGAACAAACATAAGTATGGTTTAATAAGCAATTTAGATAATATGTACGCTTAGGTTGGTTAAGTTGGGTTGGTTAGGGTATGTTGGTAAGGTACAGTTAAGGTTGGTTATTTTGTAGTTGACTGTGTAAGGCAATATTTGTATTATTCCACTGACTGATATATATATATATATATATATATATATATATATATATATATATATATATATATATATATATATATATATATATATATATATATATATATATATTTCGGTTAGGTTAGGTTGGTTTAGGCTAGGAAATAGGCTACGTTTGTAAAAATAGCAATAGGTAAAAAAAAAAAAAAATAAAGTATAAATAAATTATAATTTATTTAAAAACAATAAAAATATGAAGAGAAAAAAATAGCTTTAATTTTAGGTAACGTATCTTATCACCGAATGCCTCTGTTCACCTATCAGTAAATAGGTATCCAGGAGTTGGTTAGGTTAGGTTAGTTTAGGCTAGGAAATAAGCTACGTTTGGAGGGTTAGGTTAGGTTATTTTTGGCTAGGAAATAGGCTAGGTTTGTAGAAATAGGGCAGTAATTGTAGGTAGCGTTTCCTATCACCGAATGCCTCTATTCACCTAGCAGTAAATAGGTATCCAGAAGTTAGTTAGTTAGGTTAGTTTAGATAAGGTTAGGTTAGGTTAAATTAGTTAGGTTAGGTTAGGTTAGATTAGGTTAGTTATTGCTGGGAAATAGGCTAGGTTTGTAGAAATAAAAATAGGGTTGTAACTGTTGGTAGCAATTCTTATCACCGAATGCCTCTGTTCACCTAGCAGTAAATAGGTATGTAGGAGTTAGTTAGGATAGGTTAGGTTAGGTTAGATTAGGTTAGATTTGTTTTGGCTAGGAAATAGGCTAGGTTTGTAGAAATAGAAAAAGGGCTGTAATTGTTGGTAACGTTTCCTATCACCGAATGCCTCTGTTCACCTAGTAGTAAGTAAGTATCCAGGAGTTAGTTAGGTTAGATTGAGTTAGATTAGTTTAGGCTAGGAAATAGGCTAGGTTTGTAGAAATTGAAATAGGGCTGTAATTGTTGGTAGCGTTTCCTATCACCGAGTGCCTCTGTTCACCTAGCAGTAAGTAAGTATCCAAAAGTTAGTTAGTTTAGGTTAGGTTAGATTAGGTTACGTTAGTTTTGGCTAAGAAATAGGCTAGGTTTGTAGAAAAAGAAATAGGGCTTTAATTGTTGGTAGCGTTTCCTATCACCGAATTTCCTCTGTTCACCTAGCAGTAAATAGGTATCCAGGAGTTAGTTAGGTTAGGTTAGGTTAGATTAGGTTAGGTTGGTTTAGGCCTAGGTTTGTAGAAATAGGGCTGTAATTGTTGGTAGTGTTTCCTATGACCGAATGCCTCTGTTCACCTAGCAGTAAATAGGTATCCAGGAGTTAGTTAGGTTAGGTTAGATTGGGTTAGGTTAGTTAAGGCTAGGAAATAGGCTAGGTTTGTAGAAATAAAAAAAGGGTTCTAATTGTTGGTAGAGTTTCCTATTACCGATTGCCTCTGTTTACCTAGCAGTTAATAGGTATCCAAGAGTTAGTTAGGTTAGGTTAGGTTAGGTTAGATTAGCTTAGGTTAGGTTAGATTAGGTTAGATTAGGTTAGGTTAGATTAAATTAGGTTGGTTTAGGCTAGGTTTGTAGAAATGAGGCTGTAATTGTTGGTAGCGTTTCCTATCACCGAATGCCTGTGTTCACCTAGCAGTAAATAGGTATCCAGGAGTTACTAATTAAGCTAGCTACTTGGGGCATGGTGAGTGAGTGAGGGTTAGTTAGTCAGTCACTAGTTGGACCTTGTGGGGTGGTGGGTGTTGGAGACCACTATAAGCCTAACATGTATAAAGTGCCTGTCTGCCTGTCCCCCGACTCAATGATGTTACATGTATTGACTAAATGAAGCCTAAGAGAGCATAGCCAAGGCCTAAGATGAGTTTTTTGTCAGCAGCAGCAGCAACTTGTGCGAGATCAGTGGCAGCGGCGGCATCCCATCCTTTTCTATTTTGGAGCAACAGTAGTAGTAGTAGTAAAATTAGTAGTAGTCCATTTGTTGTTGGTTAATTTGACTAAATAGTTGCAATAAGTGCTATCATTAATGGAGAATTGGCTGCTATGTGTGAGTATCCTCCGCCTACCTGCCCGCCCGCCGCAGTTACCATTATCTTGTCTCACTCACTCACATGTGATTAGTTACTACTTGTATACAATAGCAACGGCCATATTACCTACCTATCACCTTGAGAACACTGCGTCTCGTCCCATACATCAGTCAGGTTAAGCACCGTTGACTTTGGTTAGTACTTGGATGGGTGTCCTGCCTGGGAACACCAACTGCTGCTGATGGTATACATATTTGGGCAGTCTCCGTGGGTCAGTGTGTGTGTGTGTGTACAAGAATGTCGCACATGGAAATGTGTACATGCCATTTTAATAATAGTTTACCATCCATGAAGAAAACGTCTACCTATTTCTCATTCCATTGTCTCTCTCTGCCGGCCGGCCTACCTACCTGCTAAAACTTGTCCACTCAATATGCTGTTGAATATCTATCTCCAGTGATCACTTACCCTTAATTCCTACATTATTAACCAAATGATCTCATTAACAAATCTCTACACAAATCAACCACCTACCTTCCTGCTAACATCAATCACAACAACTAATACACTCAACTCAGTCCCAAACACTTTTCTTATTCCTTCCTCAACACCTCGCCCTATATAACCTATCTTACAAAATTAAATTTAAATACCTAACTGCCAACCCATCCCCCATCCCTTCCCTCCCCTCCCCCCCCCCTCAACCACACTTCCCTCTGTAGCTCCTCCGGACCCCTCCATACCCCAATGACCCCTCCCAAACCAAAACTCTCCACCCCATACAATAGAGGCCGCCGTACCCCTACCCCTCATACCACCCCCACAATTACCCCACAATCCCCATCCCCTGCCCAACACAGAAAATTGCGGCCACAACGCTATATTTAACCAGCTAAAACTTTCGTTCCTTCGCCCATGTACTATTTATTCTTGAAATAAAACAAGGAAAAACACAAACTGGATTTTCCTTTCGTAGTAAAACATATATTTTGCAGAACGAGGCCTAAAATAGCACATATTAGATATTGGGTTACTTGTTTACCATTCACAAACTCTTTTGGAAACACCACACTAATTATTAATTAATACATACTTTTAAACACACACACACACACACATGTCAGTTAGCCTAAATTCTCCAACATTCATTCATAAAACCGCCTGTCAGGACTGCAACCTCATCAAACAAAGCTGTCAGGTATTTCTAACTGACAACACAAGATAACAACTTCACATATCAATCATTGCAACTGTTGATCAAAAGATACTAACTAACCTTGCTATGAGATATAAATACAAGTGAAAAATTTGATCCTGAAGGCAACTCCAGCGTGGCCTAGTCAGATAGAACATATTCTTAATCTGGATAGACCTGCATTCGAGCCTGTCGGAACAGTTGCAAGTACAGGGCACAGATTTCTCTGTGTGTCCCTCATGTAGGAGCATCAGTTTCGATAGACTCTCTGGATAGCCGAAGAGTGATTGACTGACCCCTTAGAATGTGGGGAAGGTTGAAGTCCGGGGCCCACGTACGGATACCTGGATCCACTGACCTCTAGGAGGTCTTTCAATCCACCTGGATTTCAGGTGGGGAGAAGGGAGGCAATTTGGGTCGACACAAATAGCTTCCTGGACCCAAAACCGCATGAGTACACGGACACGCACACAGACACTCATGGACTCTGACACGAACCAAAGGTTCGTGTCAGATAATAAGAAGCGAGAATAGGTTGGTTAGGTTAGGTTGGTTAGGTTAGGTTGGTTAGGTTGGTTGGTTAGGTTGGTTGGTTAAGTTGGTTGGTTGGTTAGGTTGGTTCGTTAGGTTGGTTAGGTTGGTTGGTTAGGTTGGTTGGTTAGGTTGGTTAGGTTGGTTTTTTGTTAGGTTGGTTGGTTGGTTTGGTTAGGTTGGTTGGTTAGGTAGGTTGGTTAGGTTGGCTGGTTAGGATGGTTAGGTTGGTTGGTTAGGCTGGTTGGTTGGTTAGGTTGGTTAGTTAGGCTGGTTGGTTAGGTTAGGTTGGTTAGTTTGGTTGGTTAGGTTTGTTGGTTAGGTTAGATTGCTTAGGTTGGTTGATTAGGTTGGTTGATTTGGTTGGTTGATTTTGTTGGTTGGTTAGGTTAGGTAGCTTAGGTTGGTTGACTAGGTTGGTTAGGTTGGTTGGTTGGTTAGGTGGGTTAGGTTAGGTGGGTTGTTTGGTTAGGTGGGATAATTAGGTTAGGTTGGTTGGTTAGGTTAGGTTGCTTAGGTTGGTTGATTAGGTTGCTTAGGTTGGTTGATTAGGTTGGTTAGGTTAGGTTGCTTAGGTTGGTTGATTAGGTTGGTTAGGTTGGTTGGTAAGATTGGTTAGGTTGGTTAGAATTAGAATTTGAGGTTAGAATTTTAGGTTAGAACAAACATAAGTATGGTTTAATAAGCAATTTAGATAATATGTACGCTTAGGTTGGTTAAGTTGGGTTGGTTAGGGTATGTTGGTAAGGTACAGTTAAGGTTGGTTATTTTGTAGTTGACTGTGTAAGGCAATATTTGTATTATTCCACTGACTGATATATATATAATATATATATATATATATATAATATATATATATATATATATATATATATATATATATATATATATATATATATATATATATATATTTCGGTTAGGTTAGGTTGGTTTAGGCTAGGAAATAGGCTACGTTTGTAAAAATAGCAATAGGTAAAAAAATAAAAAATGAATAAAGTATAAATAAATTATAATTTATTTAAAAACAATAAAAATATGAAGAGAAAAAAATAGCTTTAATTTTAGGTAACGATCTTATCACCGAATGCCTCTGTTCACCTATCAGTAAATAGGTATCCAGGAGTTGGTTAGGTTAGGTTAGTTTAGGCTAGGAAATAAGCTACGTTTGGAGGGTTAGGTTAGGTTATTTTTGGCTAGGAAATAGGCTAGGTTTGTAGAAATAGGGCAGTAATTGTAGGTAGCGTTTCCTATCACCGAATGCCTCTATTCACCTAGCAGTAAATAGGTATCCAGAAGTTAGTTAGTTAGGTTAGTTTAGATAAGGTTAGGTTAGGTTAAATTAAGTTAGGTTAGGTTGGTTAGATTAGGTTAGGTTAGTTATTGCTGGGAAATAGGCTAGGTTTGTAGAAATAAAAATAGGTTGTAACTGTTGGTAGCAATTCTTATCACCGAATGCCTCTGTTCACCTAGCAGTAATAGGTATGTAGGAGTTAGTTAGGATAGGTTAGGTTAGGTTAGATTAGGTTAGATTTGTTTTGGCTAGGAAATAGGCTAGGTTTGTAGAAATAGAAAAAGGGCTGTAATTGTTGGTAACGTTTCCTATCACCGAATGCCTCTGTTCACCTAGTAGTAAGTAAGTATCCAGGAGTTAGTTAGGTTAGATTGAGTTAGATTAGTTTAGGCTAGGAAATAGGCTAGGTTTGTAGAAATTGAAATAGGGCTGTAATTGTTGGTAGCGTTTCCTATCACCGAGTGCCTCTGTTCACCTAGCAGTAAGTAAGTATCCAAAAGTTAGTTAGTTTAGGTTAGGTTAGATTAGGTTACGTTAGTTTTGGCTAAGAAATAGGCTAGGTTTGTAGAAAAAGAAATAGGGCTTTAATTGTTGGTAGCGTTTCCTATCACCGAATTTCCTCTGTTCACCTAGCAGTAAATAGGTATCCAGGAGTTAGTTAGGTTAGGTTAGGTTAGATTAGGTTAGGTTGGTTTAGGCCTAGGTTTGTAGAAATAGGGCTGTAATTGTTGGTAGTGTTTCCTATGACCGAATGCCTCTGTTCACCTAGCAGTAAATAGGTATCCAGGAGTTAGTTAGGTAGGTTAGATTGGGTTAGGTTAGTTAAGGCTAGGAAATAGGCTAGGTTTGTAGAAATAAAAAAAGGGTTCTAATTGTTGGTAGAGTTTCCTATTACCGATTGCCTCTGTTTACCTAGCAGTTAATAGGTATCCAAGAGTTAGTTAGGTTAGGTTAGGTTAGGTTAGATTAGCTTAGGTTAGGTTAGATTAGGTTAGATTAGGTTAGGTTAGATTAAATTAGGTTGGTTTAGGCTAGGTTTGTAGAAATGAGGCTGTAATTGTTGGTAGCGTTTCCTATCACCGAATGCCTGTGTTCACCTAGCAGTAAATAGGTATCCAGGAGTTACTAATTAAGCTAGCTACTTGGGGCATGGTGAGTGAGTGAGGGTTAGTAGTCAGTCACTAGTTGGACCTTGTGGGGTGGTGGGTGTTGGAGACCACTATAAGCCTAACATGTATAAAGTGCCTGTCTGCCTGTCCCCCGACTCAATGATGTTACATGTATTGACTAAATGAAGCCTAAGAGAGCATAGCCAAGGCCTAAGATGAGTTTTTTGTCAGCAGCAGCAGCAACTTGTGCGAGATCAGTGGCAGCGGCGGCATCCCATCCTTTTCTATTTTGGAGCAACAGTAGTAGTAGTAGTAAAATTAGTAGTAGTCCATTTGTTGTTGGTTAATTTGACTAAATAGTTGCAATAAGTGCTATCATTAATGGAGAATTGGCTGCTATGTGTGAGTATCCTCCGCCTACCTGCCCGCCCGCCGCAGTTACCATTATCTTGTCTCACTCACTCACATGTGATTAGTTACTACTTGTATACAATAGCAACGGCCATATTACCTACCTATCACCTTGAGAACACTGCGTCTCGTCCCATACATCAGTCAGGTTAAGCACCGTTGACTTTGGTTAGTACTTGGATGGGTGTCCTGCCTGGGAACACCAACTGCTGCTGATGGTATACATATTTGGGCAGTCTCCGTGGGTCAGTGTGTGTGTGTGTACAAGAATGTCGCACATGGAAATGTGTACATGCCATTTTAATAATAGTTTACCATCCATGAAGAAAACGTCTACCTATTTCTCATTCCATTGTCTCTCTCTGCCGGCCGGCCTACCTACCTGCTAAAACTTGTCCACTCAATATGCTGTTGAATATCTATCTCCAGTGATCACTTACCCTTAATTCCTACATTAT
This sequence comes from Procambarus clarkii, assembly GCF_040958095.1. NCBI lineage: Eukaryota > Metazoa > Arthropoda > Malacostraca > Decapoda > Cambaridae > Procambarus > Procambarus clarkii. The sequence continues at coordinate 257,246 of NW_027189317.1, read as the reverse complement.
TAACCAAATGATCTCATTAACAAATCTCTACACAAATCAACCACCTACCTTCCTGCTAACATCAATCACAACAACTAATACACTCAACTCAGTCCCAAACACTTTTCTTATTCCTTCCTCAACACCTCGCCCTATATAACCTATCTTACAAAATTAAATTTAAATACCTAACTGCCAACCCATCCCCCATCCCTTCCCTCCCTCCCCCCCCCTCAACCACACTTCCCTCTGTAGCTCCTCCGGACCCCTCCATACCCCAATGACCCCTCCCAAACCAAAACTCTCCACCCCATACAATAGAGGCCGCCGTACCCCTACCCCTCATACCACCCCCACAATTACCCCACAATCCCCATCCCCTGCCCAACACAGAAAATTGCGGCCACAACGCTATATTTAACCAGCTAAAACTTTCGTTCCTTCGCCCATGTACTATTTATTCTTGAAATGAAACAAGGAAAAACACAAACTGGATTTTCCTTTCGTAGTAAAACATATATTTTGCAGAACGAGGCCTAAAATAGCACATATTAGATATTGGGTTACTTGTTTACCATTCACAAACTCTTTTGGAAAACACCACACTAATTATTAATTAATACATACTTTTAAACACACACACACACACACACATGTCAGTTAGCCTAAATTCTCCAACATTCCATTCATAAACAGCCTGTCAGGACTGCAACCTCATCAAACAAAGCTGTCAGGTATTTCTAACTGACAACACAAGATTAACAACTTCACATATCAATCATTGCAAACTGTTGATCAAAAGATACTAACTAACCTTGCTATGAGATATAAATACAAGTGAAAAATTTGATCCTGAAGGCAACTCCAGCGTGGCCTAGTCAGATAGAACATATTCTTAATCTGGATAGACCTGCATTCGAGCCTGTCGGAACAGTTGCAAGTACAGGCACAGATTTCTCTGTGTGTCCCCTCATGTAGGAGCATCAGTTCGATAGACTCTCTGGATAGCCGAAGAGTGATTGACTGACCCCTTAGAATGTGGGGAAGGGTTGAAGTCCAGGGGCCCACGTACGGATACCTGGATCCACTGACCTCTAGGGAGGTCTTTCAATCCACCTGGATTTCAGGTGGGGAGAAGGGAGGCAATTTGGGTCGACACAAATAGCTTCCTGGACCCAAAACCGCATGAGTACACGGACACGCACACAGACACTCATGGACTCTGACACGAACCAAAGGTTCGTGTCAGATAATAAGAAGCGAGAATAGGTTGGTTAGGTTAGGTTGGTTAGGTTAGGTTGGTTAGGTTGGTTGGTTAGGTTGGTTGGTTAAGTTGGTTGGTTGGTTAGGTTGGTTCGTTAGGTTGGTTAGGTTGGTTGGTTAGGTTGGTTGGTTAGGTTGGTTAGGTTGGTTATTTTGTTAGGTTAGGTTGGTTGGTTTGGTTAGGTTGGTTGGTTAGGTAGGTTGGTTAGGTTGGCTGGTTAGGATGGTTAGGTTGGTTGGTTAGGCTGGTTGGTTGGTAAGGTTGGTTAGTTAGGCTGGTTGGTTAGGTTAGGTTGGTTAGTTTGGTTGGTTAGGTTTGTTGGTTAGGTTAGGTTAGATTGCTTAGGTTGGTTGATTAAGTTGGTTGATTTGGTTGGTTGATTTTGTTGGTTGGTTAGGTTAGGTAGCTTAGGTTGGTTGACTAGGTTGGTTAGGTTTGGTTTGGTTGGTTGGTTAGGTGGGTTAGGTTAGGTGGGTTGTTTGGTTAGGTGGGATAATTAGGTTAGGTTGGTTGGTTAGGTTAGGTTGCTTAGGTTGGTTGATTAGGTTGCTTAGGTTGTTTGATTAGGTTGGTTAGGTTAGGTTGCTTAGGTTGGTTGATTAGGTTGGTTAGGTTGGTTGGTAAGGTTGGTTAGGTTGGTTAGAATTAGAATTTGAGGTTAGAATTTTAGGTTAGAACAAACATAAGTATGGTTTAATAAGCAATTTAGATAATATGTACGCCTAGGTTGGTTAAGTTGGGTTGGTTAGGGAATGTTGGTAAGGTACAGTTAAGGATTGGTTATTTTGTAGTTGACTGTGTAAGGCAATATTCGTATTATTCCACTGACTGATATATATATATATATATATATATATATATATATATATATATATATATATATATATATATATATATATATATTTCGGTTAGGTTAGGTTGGTTTAGGCTAGGAAATAGGCTACGTTGTAAAATAGCAATAGGTAAAAAATAAAAAAAATAAATAAGTATAAATAAATTATAATTTATTTAAAAACAATAAAAAATATGAAGAGAAAAAAATAGCTTTAATTTTAGGTAACGAATCTTATCACCGAATGCCTCTGTCACCTATCAGTAAATAGGTATCCAGGAGGTTGGTTAGTAAGGTTAGTTTTGGCTAGGAAATAAGCTACGTTTGGAGGGTTAGGTTAGGTTATTTTTGGCTAGGAAATAGGCTAGGTTTGTAGAAATAGGGCAGTAATTGTAGGTAGCGTTCCTATCACCGAATGCTCATTCACCTAGCAGTAAATAGGTATCCAAAAGTTAGTTAGTTAGGTTAGTTTAGATAAGGTTAGGTTAGGTTAAATTAGGTTAGGTTAGGTTAGGTTAGATTAGGTTAGGTTAGTTATTGCTGGGAAATAGGCTAGGTTTGTAGAAATAAAACTAGGGTTGTAACTGTTGGTAGCAATTCTTATCACCGAATGCCTCTGTTCACCTAGCAGTACATAGGTATGTAGGAGTTAGTTAGGATAGGTTAGGTTAGGTTAGATTAGGTTAGATTTGTTTTGGCTAGGAAATAGGCTAGGTTTGTAGAAATAGAAAAAGGGCTGTAATTGTTGGTAACGTTTCCTATCACCGAATGCCTCTGTTCACCTAGTAGTAAGTAAGTATCCAGGAGTTAGTTAGGTTAGATTGGGTTAGATTAGTTTAGGCTAGGAAATAGGCTAGGTTTGTAGAAATTGAAATAGGGCTGTAATTGTTGGTAGCGTTTCCTATCACCGAGTGCCTCTGTTCACCTAGCAGTAAGTAAGTATCCAAAAGTTAGTTAGTTTAGGTTAGGTTAGATTAGGTTACGTTAGTTTTGGCTAAGAAATAGGCTAGGTTTGTAGAAAAAGAAATAGGGCTTTAATTGTTGGTAGCGTTTCCTATCACCGAATTCCTCTGTTCACCTAGCAGTAAATAGGTATCCAGGAGTTAGTTAAGTTAGGTTAGGTTAGATTAGGTTAGGTTGGTTTAGGCCTAGGTTTGTAGAAATAGGGCTGTAATTGTTGGTAGTGTTTTCCTATGACCGAATGCCTCTGTTCACCTAGCAGTAAATAGGTATCCAGGAGTTAGTTAGGTTAGGTTAGATTGGGTTAGGTTAGTTAAGGCTAGGAAATAGGCTAGGTTTGTAGAAATAAAAAAAGGGTTCTAATTGTTGGTAGAGTTTCCTATTACCGATTGCATCTGTTTACCTAGCAGTTAATAGGTATCCAAGAGTTAGTTAGGTTAGGTTAGGTTAGGTTAGATTAGCTTAGGTTAGGTTAGATTAGGTTAGATTAGGTTAGGTTAGATTAAATTAGGTTGGTTTAGGCTAGGTTTGTAGAATGAGGCTGTAATTGTTGGTAGCGTTTCCTATCACCGAATGCCTGTGTTCACCTAGCAGTAAATAGGTATCCAGGAGTTACTAATTAAGCTAGCTACTTGGGGCATGGTGAGTGAGTGAGGGTTAGTTAGTCAGTCACTAGTTGGACCTTGTGGGGTGGTGGGTGTTGGAGACCACTATAAGCCTAACATGTATAAAGTGCCTGTCTGCCTGTCCCCCGACTCAATGATGTTACATGTATTGACTAAATGAAGCCTAAGAGAGCATAGCCAAGGCCTAAGATGAGTTTTTTGTCAGCAGCAGCAGCAACTTGTGCGAGATCAGTGGCAGCGGCGGCATCCCATCCTTTTCTATTTTGGAGCAACAGTAGTAGTAGTAGTAAAATTAGTAGTAGTCCATTTGTTGTTGGTTAATTTGACTAAATAGTTGCAATAAGTGCTATCATTAATGGAGAATTGGCTGCTATGTGTGAGTATCCTCCGCCTACCTGCCCGACCGCCGCAGTTACCATTATCTTGTCTCACTCACTCACATGTGATTAGTTACTACTTGTATACAATAGCAACGGCCATATTACCTACCTATCACCTTGAGAACACTGCGTCTCGTCCCATACATCAGTCAGGTTAAGCACCGTTGACTTGGTTAGTACTTGGATGGGTGTCCTGCCTGGGAACACCAAACTGCTGCTGATGGTATACAAATTTGGGCAGTCTCCGTGGGTCAGTGTGTGTGTGTGTGTACAAGAATGTCGCACATGGAAATGTGTACATGCCATTTTAATAATAGTTTACCATCCATGAAGAAAACGTCTACCTATTTCTCATTCCATTGTCTCTCTCTGCCGGCCGGCCTACCTACCTGCTAAAACTTGTCCACTCAATATGCTGTTGAATATCTATCTCCAGTGATCACTTACCCTTAATTCCTACATTATTAACCAAATGATCTCATTAACAAATCTCTACACAATCAACCACCTACCTTCCTGCTAACATCAATCACTAACAACTAATACACTCAACTCAGTCCCAAACACTTTTCTTATTCCTTCCTCAACACCTCGCCCTATATAACCTATCTTACAAAATTAAATTTAAATACCTAACTGCCAACCCATCCCCCATCCCTTCCCCTCCCCTCCCCCCCCCCCTCAACCACACTTCCCTCTGTAGCTCCTCCGGACCCCTCCATACCCCAATGACCCCTCCCAAACCAAAAACTCTCCACCCCATACAATAGAGGCCGCCGTACCCCTACCCCTCATACCACCCCCACAATTACCCCACAATCCCCATCCCCTGCCCAACACAGAAAATTGCGGCCACAACGCTATATTTAACCAGCTAAAACTTTCGTTCCTTCGCCCATGTACTATTTATTCTTGAAATGAAACAAGGAAAAACACCAAACTGGATTTTCCTTTCGTAGTAAAACATATATTTTGCAGAACGAGGCCTAAAATAGCACATATTAGATATTGGGTTACTTGTTTACCATTCACAAACTCTTTTGAAAACACCACACTAATTATTAATTAATACATACTTTTAAACACACACACACACACACACATGTCAGTTAGCCTAAATTCTCCAACATTCATTCATAAAACCGCCTGTCAGGACTGCAACCTCATCAAACAAAGCTGTCAGGTATTTCTAACTGACAACACAAGATAACAACTTCACATATCAATCATTGCAACTGTTGATCAAAAGATACTAACTAACCTTGCTATGAGATATAAATACAAGTGAAAAATTTGATCCTGAAGGCAACTCCAGCGTGGCCTAGTCAGATAGAAACATATTCTTAATCTGGATAGACCTGCATTCGAGCCTGTCGGAACAGTTGCAAGTACAGGGCACAGATTTCTCTGTGTGTCCCCTCATGTAGGAGCATCAGTTTCGATAGACTCTCTGGATAGCCGAAGAGTGATTGACTGACCCCTTAGAATGTGGGGAAGGGTTGAAGTCCAGGGGGCCCACGTACGGATACCTGGATCCACTGACCTCTGGAGGTCTTTCAATCCACCTGGATTTCAGGTGGGGAGAAGGGAGGCAATTTGGGTCGACACAAATAGCTTCCTGGACCCAAAACCGCATGAGTACACGGACACGCACACAGACACTCATGGACTCTGACACGAACCAAAGGTTCGTGTCAGATAATAAGAAGCGAGAATAGGTTGGTTAGGTTAGGTTGGTTAGGTTAGGTTGGTTAGGTTGGTTGGTTAGGTTGGTTGGTTAAGTTGGTTGTTGGTTAGGTTGGTTCGTTAGGTTGGTTAGGTTGGTTGGTTAGGTTGGTTGGTTAGGTTGGTTATTTTGTTAGGTTAGGTTGGTTGGTTTGGTTAGGTTGGTTGGTTAGGTAGGTTGGTTAGGTTGGCTGGTTAGGATGGTTAGGTTGGTTGGTTAGGCTGGTTGGTTGGTAAGGTTGGTTAGTTAGGCTGGTTGGTTAGGTTAGGTTGGTTAGTTTGGTTGGTTAGGTTTGTTGGTTAGGTTAGGTTAGATTGCTTAGGTTGGTTGATTAAGTTGGTTGATTTGGTTGGTTGATTTTGTTGGTTGGTTAGGTTAGGTAGCTTAGGTTGGTTGACTAGGTTGGTTAGGTGGTTGTTTGGTTGGTTGGTTAGGTGGGTTAGGTTAGGTGGGTTGTTTGGTTAGGTGGGATAATTAGGTTAGGTTGGTTGGTTAGGTTAGGTTGCTTAGGTTGGTTGATTAGGTTGCTTAGGTTGTTTGATTAGGTTGGTTAGGTTAGGTTGCTTAGGTTGGTTGATTAGGTTGGTTAGGTTGGTTGGTAAGGTTGGTTAGGTTGGTTAGAATTAGAATTTGAGGTTAGAATTTTAGGTTAGAACAAACATAAGTATGGTTTAATAAGCAATTTAGATAATATGTACGCCTAGGTTGGTTAAGTTGGGTTGGTTAGGGAATGTTGGTAAGGTACAGTTAAGGTTGGTTATTTTGTAGTTGACTGTGTAAGGCAATATTTGTATTATTCCACTGACTGATATATATATATATATATATATATATATATATATTATATATATATATATATATATATATATATATATATATATATATATATATATATATATTTCGGTTAGGTTAGGTTGGTTTAGGCTAGGAAATAGGCTACGTTTGTAAAAATAGCAATAGGTAAAAAAAAAAAAAATGAATAAAGTATAAATAAATTATAATTTATTTAAAAACAATAAAAATATGAAGAGAAAAAAAATAGCTTTAATTTTAGGTAACGTATCTTATCACCGAATGCCTCTGTTCACCTATCAGTAAATAGGTATCCAGGAGTTGGTTAGGTTAGGTTAGTTTTGGCTAGGAAATAAGCTACGTTTGGAGGGTTAGGTTAGGTTATTTTGGCTAGGAAATAGGCTAGGTTTGTAGAAATAGGGCAGTAATTGTAGGTAGCGTTTCCTATCACCGAATGCCTCTATTCACCTAGCAGTAAATAGGTATCCAAAAGTTAGTTAGTTAGGTTAGTTTAGATAAGGTTAGGTTAGGTTAAATTAGGTTAGGTTAGGTTAGGTTAGATTAGGTTAGGTTAGTTATTGCTGGGAAATAGGCTAGGTTTGTAGAAATAAAACTAGGGTTGTAACTGTTGGTAGCAATTCTTATCACCGAATGCCTCTGTTCACCTAGCAGTACATAGGTATGTAGGAGTTAGTTAGGATAGGTTAGGTTAGGTTAGATTAGGTTAGATTTGTTTTGGCTAGGAAATAGGCTAGGTTTGTAGAAATAGAAAAAGGGCTGTAATTGTTGGTAACGTTTCCTATCACCGAATGCCTCTGTTCACCTAGTAGTAAGTAAGTATCCAGGAGTTAGTTAGGTTAGATTGGGTTAGATTAGTTTAGGCTAGGAAATAGGCTAGGTTTGTAGAAATTGAAATAGGGCTGTAATTGTTGGTAGCGTTTCCTATCACCGAGTGCCTCTGTTCACCTAGCAGTAAGTAAGTATCCAAAAGTTAGTTAGTTTAGGTTAGGTTAGATTAGGTTACGTTAGTTTTGGCTAAGAAATAGGCTAGGTTTGTAGAAAAAGAAATAGGGCTTTAATTGTTGGTAGCGTTTCCTATCACCGAATTCCTCTGTTCACCTAGCAGTAAATAGGTATCCAGGAGTTAGTTAAGTTAGGTTAGGTTAGATTAGGTTAGGTTGGTTTAGGCCTAGGTTTGTAGAAATAGGGCTGTAATTGTTGGTAGTGTTTCCTATGACCGAATGCCTCTGTTCACCTAGCAGTAAATAGGTATCCAGGAGTTAGTTAGGTTAGGTTAGATTGGGTTAGGTTAGTTAAGGCTAGGAAATAGGCTAGGTTTGTAGAAATAAAAAAAAGGGTTCTAATTGTTGGTAGAGTTTCCTATTACCGATTGCATCTGTTTACCTAGCAGTTAATAGGTATCCAAGAGTTAGTTAGGTTAGGTTAGGTTAGGTTAGATTAGCTTAGGTTAGGTTAGATTAGGTTAGATTAGGTTAGGTTAGATTAAATTAGGTTGGTTTAGGCTAGGTTTGTAGAAATGAGGCTGTAATTGTTGGTAGCGTTTCCTATCACCGAATGCCTGTGTTCACCTAGCAGTAAATAGGTATCCAGGAGTTACTAATTAAGCTAGCTACTTGGGGCATGGTGAGTGAGTGAGGGTTAGTTAGTCAGTCACTAGTTGGACCTTGTGGGGTGGTGGGTGTTGGAGACCACTATAAGCCTAACATGTATAAAGTGCCTGTCTGCCTGTCCCCCGACTCAATGATGTTACATGTATTGACTAAATGAAGCCTAAGAGAGCATAGCCAAGGCCTAAGATGAGTTTTTTGTCAGCAGCAGCAGCAACTTGTGCGAGATCAGTGGCAGCGGCGGCATCCCATCCTTTTCTATTTTGGAGCAACAGTAGTAGTAGTAGTAAAATTAGTAGTAGTCCATTTGTTGTTGGTTAATTTGACTAAATAGTTGCAATAAGTGCTATCATTAATGGAGAATTGGCTGCTATGTGTGAGTATCCTCCGCCTACCTGCCCACCCGCCGCAGTTACCATTATCTTGTCTCACTCACTCACATGTGATTAGTTACTACTTGTATACAATAGCAACGGCCATATTACCTACCTATCACCTTGAGAACACTGCGTCTCGTCCCATACATCAGTCAGGTTAAGCACCGTTGACTTTGGTTAGTACTTGGATGGGTGTCCTGCCTGGGAACACCAACTGCTGCTGATAGGTATACAAATTTGGGCAGTCTCCGTGGGTCAGTGTGTGTGTGTGTGTACAAGAATGTCGCACATGGAAATGTGTACATGCCATTTTAATAATAGTTTACCATCCATGAAGAAAACGTCTACCTATTTCTCATTCCATTGTCTCTCTCTGCCGGCCGGCCTACCTACCTGCTAAAACTTGTCCACTCAATATGCTGTTGAATATCTATCTCCAGTGATCACTTACCCTTAATTCCTACATTATTAACCAAATGATCTCATTAACAAATCTCTACACAAATCAACCACCTACCTTCCTGCTAACATCAATCACAACAACTAATACACTCAACTCAGTCCCAAACACTTTTCTTATTCCTTCCTCAACACCTCGCCCTATATAACCTATCTTACAAAATTAAATTTAAATACCTAACTGCCAACCCATCCCCCATCCCTTCCCCTCCCCTCCCCCCCCCCTCAACCACACTTCCCTCTGTAGCTCCTCCGGACCCCTCCATACCCCAATGACCCCTCCCAAACCAAAACTCTCCACCCCATACAATAGAGGCCGCCGTACCCCTACCCCTCATACCACCCCCACAATTACCCCACAATCCCCATCCCCTGCCCAACACAGAAAATTGCGGCCACAACGCTATATTTAACCAGCTAAAACTTTCGTTCCTTCGCCCATGTACTATTTATTCTTGAAATAAAACAAGGAAAAACACAAACTGGATTTTCCTTTCGTAGTAAAACATATATTTTGCAGAACGAGGCCTAAAATAGCACATATTAGATATTGGGTGAATTGTTTACCATTCACAAACTCTTTTGGAAACACCACACTAATTATTAATTAATACATACTTTTAAACACACACACACACACACACATGTCAGTTAGCCTAAATTCTCCAACATTCATTCATAAAACCGCCTGTCAGGACTGCAACCTCATCAAACAAAGCTGTCAGGTATTTCTAACTGACAACACAAGATAACAACTTCACATATCAATCATTGCAACTGTTGATCAAAAGATACTAACTAACCTTGCTATGAGATATAAATACAAGTGAAAAATTTGATCCTGAAGGCAACTCCAGCGTGGCCTAGTCAGATAGAACATATTCTTAATCTGGATAGACCTGCATTCGAGCCTGTCGGAACAGTTGCAAGTACAGGGCACAGATTTCTCTGTGTGTCCCCTCATGTAGGAGCATCAGTTTCGATAGACTCTCTGGATAGCCGAAGAGTGATTGACTGACCCCTTAGAATGTGGGGAAGGGTTGAAGTCCAGGGGCCCACGTACGGATACCTGGATCCACTGACCTCTAGGAGGTCTTTCAATCCACCTGGATTTCAGGTGGGGAGAAGGGAGGCAATTTGGGTCGACACAAATAGCTTCCTGGACCCAAAACCGCATGAGTACACGGACACGCACACAGACACTCATGGACTCTGACACGAACCAAAGGTTCGTGTCAGATAATAAGAAGCGAGAATAGGTTGGTTAGGTTAGGTTGGTTAGGTTAGGTTGGTTAGGTTGGTTGGTTAGGTTGGTTGGTTAAGTTGGTTGGTTGGTTTGGTTGGTTCGTTAGGTTGGTTAGGTTGGTTGGTTAGGTTGGTTGGTTAGGTTGGTTAGGTTGGTTGGTTGGTTAGGTTAGGTTGGTTGGTTTGGTTAGGTTGGTTGGTTAGGTAGGTTGGTTAGGTTGGCTGGTTAGGATGGTTAGGTTGGTTGGTTAGGCTGGTTGGTTGGTAAGGTTGGTTAGTTAGGCTGGTTGGTTAGGTTAGGTTGGTTAGTTTGGTTGGTTAGGTTTGTTGGTTAGGTTAGGTTAGATTGCTTAGGTTGGTTGATTAAGTTGGTTGATTTGGTTGGTTGATTTTGTTGGTTGGTTAGGTTAGGTAGCTTAGGTTGGTTGACTAGGTTGGTTAGGTTGGTTGGTTTGGTTGGTTGGTTAGGTGGGTTAGGTTAGGTGGGTTGTTTGGTTAGGTGGGATAATTAGGTTAGGTTGGTTGGTTAGGTTAGGTTGCTTAGGTTGGTTGATTAGGTTGCTTAGGTTGTTTGATTAGGTTGGTTAGGTTAGGTTGCTTAGGTTGGTTGATTAGGTTGGTTAGGTTGGTTGGTAAGGTTGGTTAGGTTGGTTAGAATTAGAATTTGAGGTTAGAATTTTAGGTTAGAACAAACATAAGTATGGTTTAATAAGCAATTTAGATAATATGTACGCCTAGGTTGGTTAAGTTGGGTTGGTTAGGGAATGTTGGTAAGGTACAGTTAAGGTTGGTTATTTTGTAGTTGACTGTGTAAGGCAATATTCGTATTATTCCACTGACTGATATATATATATGTCGTACCTAATAGCCAGAACTCACTTCTCAGCCTACTATTCAAGGCCCGATTTGCCTAATAAGCCAAGTTTTCCTGAATTAATATATTTACTATAATTTTTTTCTTATGAAATGATAAAGCTACCCTTTTCACTATGTATGAGGTCAATTTTTTTTTATTGGAGTTAAAATTAACGTAGATATATGACCGAACCTAACCAACCCTACCTAACCTAACCTAACCTATATATATAGGTAAGGTTAGGTTAGGTAGCCAAAAAAAGCTAGGTTAGGTTAGGTTAGGTAGGTTAGGTAGACGAAAAAACATTAATTCATGAAAACTTGGCTTATTAGGCAAATCGGGCCTTGCATAGTAGGCTGAGAAGTGAGTTCTGGCTATTAGGTACGACATATATATATATATATATATATATATATATATATTATATATATATATATATATATATATATATATATATATATATATATATATATATATATATATATATATATATATATATATATATATATATATATATATATATATATATATTTCGGTTAGGTTAGGTTGGGTTAGGCTAGGAAATAGGCTACGTTTGTAAAAATAGCAATAGGTAAAAAAATAAAAAAAATGAATAAAGTATAAATAAATTATAATTTATTTAAAAACAATAAAAATATGAAGAGAAAAAAATAGCTTTAATTTTAGGTAACGTATCTTATCACCGAATGCCTCTGTTCACCTATCAGTAAATAGGTATCCAGGAGTTGGTTAGGTTAGGTTAGTTTTGGCTAGGAAATAAGCTACGTTTGGAGGGTTAGGTTAGGTTATTTTTGGCTAGGAAATAGGCTAGGTTTGTAGAAATAGGGCAGTAATTGTAGGTAGCGTTTCCTATCACCGAATGCCTCTATTCACCTAGCAGTAAATAGGTATCCAAAAGTTAGTTAGTTAGGTTAGTTTAGATAAGGTTAGGTTAGGTTAAATTAGGTTAGGTTAGGTTAGGTTAGATTAGGTTAGGTTAGTTATTGCTGGGAAATAGGCTAGGTTTGTAGAAATAAAACTAGGGTTGTAACTGTTGGTAGCAATTCTTATCACCGAATGCCTCTGTTCACCTAGCAGTAAATAGGTATGTAGGAGTTAGTTAGGATAGGTTAGGTTAGGTTAGATTAGGTTAGATTTGTTTTGGCTAGGAAATAGGCTAGGTTTGTAGAAATAGAAAAAGGGCTGTAATTGTTGGTAACGTTTCCTATCACCGAATGCCTCTGTTCACCTAGTAGTAAGTAAGTATCCAGGAGTTAGTTAGGTTTGATTGGGTTAGATTAGTTTAGGCTAGGAAATAGGCTAGGTTTGTAGAAATTGAAATAGGGCTGTAATTGTTGGTAGCGTTTCCTATCACCGAGTGCCTCTGTTCACCTAGCAGTAAGTAAGTATCCAAAAGTTAGTTAGTTTAGGTTAGGTTAGATTAGGTTACGTTAGTTTTGGCTAAGAAATAGGCTAGGTTTGTAGAAAAAGAAATAGGGCTTTAATTGTTGGTAGCGTTTCCTATCACCGAATTCCTCTGTTCACCTAGCAGTAAATAGGTATCCAGGAGTTAGTTAAGTTAGGTTAGGTTAGATTAGGTTAGGTTGGTTTAGGCCTAGGTTTGTAGAAATAGGGCTGTAATTGTTGGTAGTGTTTCCTATGACCGAATGCCTCTGTTCACCTAGCAGTAAATAGGTATCCAGGAGTTAGTTAGGTTAGGTTAGATTGGGTTAGGTTAGTTAAGGCTAGGAAATAGGCTAGGTTTGTAGAAATAAAAAAAGGGTTCTAATTGTTGGTAGAGTTTCCTATTACCGATTGCATCTGTTTACCTAGCAGTTAATAGGTATCCAAGAGTTAGTTAGGTTAGGTTAGGTTAGGTTAGATTAGCTTAGGTTAGGTTAGATTAGGTTAGATTAGGTTAGGTTAGATTAAATTAGGTTGGTTTAGGCTAGGTTTGTAGAAATGAGGCTGTAATTGTTGGTAGCGTTTCCTATCACCGAATGCCTGTGTTCACCTAGCAGTAAATAGGTATCCAGGAGTTACTAATTAAGCTAGCTACTTGGGGCATGGTGAGTGAGTGAGGGTTAGTTAGTCAGTCACTAGTTGGACCTTGTGGGGTGGTGGGTGTTGGAGACCACTATAAGCCTAACATGTATAAAGTGCCTGTCTGCCTGTCCCCCGACTCAATGATGTTACATGTATTGACTAAATGAAGCCTAAGAGAGCATAGCCAAGGCCTAAGATGAGTTTTTTGTCAGCAGCAACTTGTGCGAGATCAGTGGCAGCGGCGGCATCCCATCCTTTTCTATTTTGGAGCAACAGTAGTAGTAGTAGTAAAATTAGTAGTAGTCCATTTGTTGTTGGTTAATTTGACTAAATAGTTGCAATAAGTGCTATCATTAATGGAGAATTGGCTGCTATGTGTGAGTATCCTCCGCCTACCTGCCCGCCCGCCGCAGTTACCATTATCTTGTCTCACTCACTCACATGTGATTAGTTACTACTTGTATACAATAGCAACGGCCATATTACCTACCTATCACCTTGAGAACACTGCGTCTCGTCCCATACATCAGTCAGGTTAAGCACCGTTGACTTTGGTTAGTACTTGGATGGGTGTCCTGCCTGGGAACACCAACTGCTGCTGATGGTATACAAATTTGGGCAGTCTCCGTGGGTCAGTGTGTGTGTGTGTGTACAAGAATGTCGCACATGGAAATGTGTACATGCCATTTTAATAATAGTTTACCATCCATGAAGAAAACGTCTACCTATTTCTCATTCCATTGTCTCTCTCTGCCGGCCGGCCTACCTACCTGCTAAAACTTGTCCACTCAATATGCTGTTGAATATCTATCTCCAGTGATCACTTACCCTTAATTCCTACATTATTAACCAAATGATCTCATTAACAAATCTCTACACAAATCAACCACCTACCTTCCTGCTAACATCAATCACAACAACTAATACACTCAACTCAGTCCCAAACACTTTTCTTATTCCTTCCTCAACACCTCGCCCTATATAACCTATCTTACAAAATTAAATTTAAATACCTAACTGCCAACCCATCCCCCATCCCTTCCCCTCCCCTCCCCCCCCCTCAACCACACTTCCCTCTGTAGCTCCTCCGGACCCCTCCATACCCCAATGACCCCTCCCAAACCAAAACTCTCCACCCCATACAATAGAGGCCGCCGTACCCCTACCCCTCATACCACCCCCACAATTACCCCACAATCCCCATCCCCTGCCCAACACAGAAAATTGCGGCCACAACGCTATATTTAACCAGCTAAAACTTTCGTTCCTTCGCCCATGTACTATTTATTCTTGAAATAAAACAAGGAAAAACACAAACTGGATTTTCCTTTCGTAGTAAAACATATATTTTGCAGAACGAGGCCTAAAATAGCACATATTAGATATTGGGTTACTTGTTTACCATTCACAAACTCTTTTGGAAACACCACACTAATTATTAATTAATACATACTTTTAAACACACACACACACACACACATGTCAGTTAGCCTAAATTCTCCAACATTCATTCATAAAACCGCCTGTCAGGACTGCAACCTCATCAAACAAAGCTGTCAGGTATTTCTAACTGACAACACAAGATAACAACTTCACATATCAATCATTGCAACTGTTGATCAAAAGATACTAACTAACCTTGCTATGAGATATAAATACAAGTGAAAAATTTGATCCTGAAGGCAACTCCAGCGTGGCCTAGTCAGATAGAACATATTCTTAATCTGGATAGACCTGCATTCGAGCCTGTCGGAACAGTTGCAAGTACAGGGCACAGATTTCTCTGTGTGTCCCCTCATGTAGGAGCATCAGTTTCGATAGACTCTCTGGATAGCCGAAGAGTGATTGACTGACCCCTTAGAATGTGGGGAAGGGTTGAAGTCCAGGGGCCCACGTACGGATACCTGGATCCACTGACCTCTAGGAGGTCTTTCAATCCACCTGGATTTCAGGTGGGGAGAAGGGAGGCAATTTGGGTCGACACAAATAGCTTCCTGGACCCAAAACCGCATGAGTACACGGACACGCACACAGACACTCATGGACTCTGACACGAACCAAAGGTTCGTGTCAGATAATAAGAAGCGAGAATAGGTTGGTTAGGTTAGGTTGGTTAGGTTAGGTTGGTTAGGTTGGTTGGTTAGGTTGGTTGGTTAAGTTGGTTGGTTGGTTTGGTTGGTTCGTTAGGTTGGTTAGGTTGGTTGGTTAGGTTGGTTGGTTAGGTTGGTTAGGTTGGTTGGTTGGTTAGGTTAGGTTGGTTGGTTTGGTTAGGTTGGTTGGTTAGGTAGGTTGGTTAGGTTGGCTGGTTAGGATGGTTAGGTTGGTTGGTTAGGCTGGTTGGTTGGTAAGGTTGGTTAGTTAGGCTGGTTGGTTAGGTTAGGTTGGTTAGTTTGGTTGGTTAGGTTTGTTGGTTAGGTTAGGTTAGATTGCTTAGGTTGGTTGATTAAGTTGGTTGATTTGGTTGGTTGATTTTGTTGGTTGGTTAGGTTAGGTAGCTTAGGTTGGTTGACTAGGTTGGTTAGGTTGGTTGGTTTGGTTGGTTGGTTAGGTGGGTTAGGTTAGGTGGGTTGTTTGGTTAGGTGGGATAATTAGGTTAGGTTGGTTGGTTAGGTTAGGTTGCTTAGGTTGGTTGATTAGGTTGCTTAGGTTGTTTGATTAGGTTGGTTAGGTTAGGTTGCTTAGGTTGGTTGATTAGGTTGGTTAGGTTGGTTGGTAAGGTTGGTTAGGTTGGTTAGAATTAGAATTTGAGGTTAGAATTTTAGGTTAGAACAAACATAAGTATGGTTTAATAAGCAATTTAGATAATATGTACGCCTAGGTTGGTTAAGTTGGGTTGGTTAGGGAATGTTGGTAAGGTACAGTTAAGGTTGGTTATTTTGTAGTTGACTGTGTAAGGCAATATTCGTATTATTCCACTGACTGATATATATATATGTCGTACCTAATAGCCAGAACTCACTTCTCAGCCTACTATTCAAGGCCCGATTTGCCTAATAAGCCAAGTTTTCCTGAATTAATATATTTACTATAATTTTTTTCTTATGAAATGATAAAGCTACCCTTTTCACTATGTATGAGGTCAATTTTTTTTTATTGGAGTTAAAATTAACGTAGATATATGACCGAACCTAACCAACCCTACCTAACCTAACCTAACCTATATATATAGGTAAGGTTAGGTTAGGTAGCCAAAAAAAGCTAGGTTAGGTTAGGTTAGGTAGGTTAGGTAGACGAAAAAACATTAATTCATGAAAACTTGGCTTATTAGGCAAATCGGGCCTTGCATAGTAGGCTGAGAAGTGAGTTCTGGCTATTAGGTACGACATATATATATATATATATATATATATATATATATATATATATATATATATATATATATATATATATATATATATATATATATATATATATATATATATATATATATATATATATATTTCGGTTAGGTTAGGTTGGGTTAGGCTAGGAAATAGGCTACGTTTGTAAAAATAGCAATAGGTAAAAAAATAAAAAAAATGAATAAAGTATAAATAAATTATAATTTATTTAAAAACAATAAAAATATGAAGAGAAAAAAATAGCTTTAATTTTAGGTAACGTATCTTATCACCGAATGCCTCTGTTCACCTATCAGTAAATAGGTATCCAGGAGTTGGTTAGGTTAGGTTAGTTTTGGCTAGGAAATAAGCTACGTTTGGAGGGTTAGGTTAGGTTATTTTTGGCTAGGAAATAGGCTAGGTTTGTAGAAATAGGGCAGTAATTGTAGGTAGCGTTTCCTATCACCGAATGCCTCTATTCACCTAGCAGTAAATAGGTATCCAAAAGTTAGTTAGTTAGGTTAGTTTAGATAAGGTTAGGTTAGGTTAAATTAGGTTAGGTTAGGTTAGGTTAGATTAGGTTAGGTTAGTTATTGCTGGGAAATAGGCTAGGTTTGTAGAAATAAAACTAGGGTTGTAACTGTTGGTAGCAATTCTTATCACCGAATGCCTCTGTTCACCTAGCAGTAAATAGGTATGTAGGAGTTAGTTAGGATAGGTTAGGTTAGGTTAGATTAGGTTAGATTTGTTTTGGCTAGGAAATAGGCTAGGTTTGTAGAAATAGAAAAAGAGCTGTAATTGTTGGTAACGTTTCCTATCACCGAATGCCTCTGTTCACCTAGTAGTAAGTAAGTATCCAGGAGTTAGTTAGGTTTGATTGGGTTAGATTAGTTTAGGCTAGGAAATAGGCTAGGTTTGTAGAAATTGAAATAGGGCTGTAATTGTTGGTAGCGTTTCCTATCACCGAGTGCCTCTGTTCACCTAGCAGTAAGTAAGTATCCAAAAGTTAGTTAGTTTAGGTTAGGTTAGATTAGGTTACGTTAGTTTTGGCTAAGAAATAGGCTAGGTTTGTAGAAAAAGAAATAGGGCTTTAATTGTTGGTAGCGTTTCCTATCACCGAATTCCTCTGTTCACCTAGCAGTAAATAGGTATCCAGGAGTTAGTTAAGTTAGGTTAGGTTAGATTAGGTTAGGTTGGTTTAGGCCTAGGTTTGTAGAAATAGGGCTGTAATTGTTGGTAGTGTTTCCTATGACCGAATGCCTCTGTTCACCTAGCAGTAAATAGGTATCCAGGAGTTAGTTAGGTTAGGTTAGATTGGGTTAGGTTAGTTAAGGCTAGGAAATAGGCTAGGTTTGTAGAAATAAAAAAAGGGTTCTAATTGTTGGTAGAGTTTCCTATTACCGATTGCATCTGTTTACCTAGCAGTTAATAGGTATCCAAGAGTTAGTTAGGTTAGGTTAGGTTAGGTTAGATTAGCTTAGGTTAGGTTAGATTAGGTTAGATTAGGTTAGGTTAGATTAAATTAGGTTGGTTTAGGCTAGGTTTGTAGAAATGAGGCTGTAATTGTTGGTAGCGTTTCCTATCACCGAATGCCTGTGTTCACCTAGCAGTAAATAGGTATCCAGGAGTTACTAATTAAGCTAGCTACTTGGGGCATGGTGAGTGAGTGAGGGTTAGTTAGTCAGTCACTAGTTGGACCTTGTGGGGTGGTGGGTGTTGGAGACCACTATAAGCCTAACATGTATAAAGTGCCTGTCTGCCTGTCCCCCGACTCAATGATGTTACATGTATTGACTAAATGAAGCCTAAGAGAGCATAGCCAAGGCCTAAGATGAGTTTTTTGTCAGCAGCAGCAGCAACTTGTGCGAGATCAGTGGCAGCGGCGGCATCCCATCCTTTTCTATTTTGGAGCAACAGTAGTAGTAGTAGTAAAATTAGTAGTAGTCCATTTGTTGTTGGTTAATTTGACTAAATAGTTGCAATAAGTGCTATCATTAATGGAGAATTGGCTGCTATGTGTGAGTATCCTCCGCCTACCTGCCCACCCGCCGCAGTTACCATTATCTTGTCTCACTCACTCACATGTGATTAGTTACTACTTGTATACAATAGCAACGGCCATATTACCTACCTATCACCTTGAGAACACTGCGTCTCGTCCCATACATCAGTCAGGTTAAGCACCGTTGACTTTGGTTAGTACTTGGATGGGTGTCCTGCCTGGGAACACCAACTGCTGCTGATAGTATACAAATTTGGGCAGTCTCCGTGGGTCAGTGTGTGTGTGTGTGTACAAGAATGTCGCACATGGAAATGTGTACATGCCATTTTAATAATAGTTTACCATCCATGAAGAAAACGTCTACCTATTTCTCATTCCATTGTCTCTCTCTGCCGGCCGGCCTACCTACCTGCTAAAACTTGTCCACTCAATATGCTGTTGAATATCTATCTCCAGTGATCACTTACCCTTAATTCCTACATTATTAACCAAATGATCTCATTAACAAATCTCTACACAAATCAACCACCTACCTTCCTGCTAACATCAATCACTACAACTAATACACTCAACTCAGTCCCAAACACTTTTCTTATTCCTTCCTCAACACCTCGCCCTATATAACCTATCTTACAAAATTAAATTTAAATACCTAACTGCCAACCCATCCCCCATCCCTTCCCCTCCCTTCCCCCCCCCCCTCAACCACACTTCCCTCTGTAGCTCCTCCGGACCCCTCCATACCCCAATGACCCCTCCCAAACCAAAACTCTCCACCCCATACAATAGAGGCCGCCGTACCCCTACCCCTCATACCACCCCCACAATTACCCCACAATCCCCATCCCCTGCCCAACACAGAAAATTGCGGCCACAACGCTATATTTAACCAGCTAAAACTTTCGTTCCTTCGCCCATGTACTATTTATTCTTGAAATGAAACAAGGAAAAACACAAACTGGATTTTCCTTTCGTAGTAAAACATATATTTTGCAGAACGAGGCCTAAAATAGCACATATTAGATATTGGGTTACTTGTTTACCATTCACAAACTCTTTTGAAAACACCACACTAATTATTAATTAATACATACTTTTAAACACACACACACACACACACATGTCAGTTAGCCTAAATTCTCCAACATTCATTCATAAAACCGCCTGTCAGGACTGCAACCTCATCAAACAAAGCTGTCAGGTATTTCTAACTGACAACACAAGATAACAACTTCACATATCAATCATTGCAACTGTTGATCAAAAGATACTAACTAACCTTGCTATGAGATATAAATACAAGTGAAAAATTTGATCCTGAAGGCAACTCCAGCGTGGCCTAGTCAGATAGAACATATTCTTAATCTGGATAGACCTGCATTCGAGCCTGTCGGAACAGTTGCAAGTACAGGGCACAGATTTCTCTGTGTGTCCCCTCATGTAGGAGCATCAGTTTCGATAGACTCTCTGGATAGCCGAAGAGTGATTGACTGACCCCTTAGAATGTGGGGAAGGGTTGAAGTCCAGGGGGCCCACGTACGGATACCTGGATCCACTGACCTCTAGGAGGTCTTTCAATCCACCTGGATTTCAGGTGGGGAGAAGGGAGGCAATTTGGGTCGACACAAATAGCTTCCTGGACCCAAAACCGCATGAGTACACGGACACGCACACAGACACTCATGGACTCTGACACGAACCAAAGGTTCGTGTCAGATAATAAGAAGCGAGAATAGGTTGGTTAGGTTAGGTTGGTTAGGTTAGGTTGGTTAGGTTGGTTGGTTAGGTTGGTTGGTTAAGTTGGTTGGTTGGTTAGGTTGGTTCGTTAGGTTGGTTAGGTTGGTTGGTTAGGTTGGTTGGTTAGGTTGGTTAGGTTGGTTGGTTGGTTAGGTTAGGTTGGTTGGTTTGGTTAGGTTGGTTGGTTAGGTAGGTTGGTTAGGTTGGCTGGTTAGGATGGTTAGGTTGGTTGGTTAGGCTGGTTGGTTGGTAAGGTTGGTTAGTTAGGCTGGTTGGTTAGGTTAGGTTGGTTAGTTTGGTTGGTTAGGTTTGTTGGTTAGGTTAGGTTAGATTGCTTAGGTTGGTTGATTAAGTTGGTTGATTTGGTTGGTTGATTTTGTTGGTTGGTTAGGTTAGGTAGCTTAGGTTGGTTGACTAGGTTGGTTAGGTTGGTTGGTTTGGTTGGTTGGTTAGGTGGGTTAGGTTAGGTGGGTTGTTTGGTTAGGTGGGATAATTAGGTTAGGTTGGTTGGTTAGGTTAGGTTGCTTAGGTTGGTTGATTAGGTTGCTTAGGTTGTTTGATTAGGTTGGTTAGGTTAGGTTGCTTAGGTTGGTTGATTAGGTTGGTTAGGTTGGTTGGTAAGGTTGGTTAGGTTGGTTAGAATTAGAATTTGAGGTTAGAATTTTAGGTTAGAACAAACATAAGTATGGTTTAATAAGCAATTTAGATAATATGTACGCCTAGGTTGGTTAAGTTGGGTTGGTTAGGGAATGTTGGTAAGGTACAGTTAAGGTTGGTTATTTTGTAGTTGACTGTGTAAGGCAATATTCGTATTATTCCACTGACTGATATATATATATATATATATATATATATATATATATATATATATATATATATATATATATATATATATATATATATATATATATATATATATATATATATATATATATATATATATATATATTTCGGTTAGGTTAGGTTGGTTTAGGCTAGGAAATAGGCTACGTTTGTAAAAATAGCAATAGGTAAAAAAATAAAAAAAATGAATAAAGTATAAATAAATTATAATTTATTTAAAAACAATAAAAATATGAAGAGAAAAAAATAGCTTTAATTTTAGGTAACGTATCTTATCACCGAATGCCTCTGTTCACCTATCAGTAAATAGGTATCCAGGAGTTGGTTAGGTTAGGTTAGTTTTGGCTAGGAAATAAGCTACGTTTGGAGGGTTAGGTTAGGTTATTTTTGGCTAGGAAATAGGCTAGGTTTGTAGAAATAGGGCAGTAATTGTAGGTAGCGTTTCCTATCACCGAATGCCTCTATTCACCTAGCAGTAAATAGGTATCCAAAAGTTAGTTAGTTAGGTTAGTTTAGATAAGGTTAGGTTAGGTTAAATTAGGTTAGGTTAGGTTAGGTTAGATTAGGTTAGGTTAGTTATTGCTGGGAAATAGGCTAGGTTTGTAGAAATAAAACTAGGGTTGTAACTGTTGGTAGCAATTCTTATCACCGAATGCCTCTGTTCACCTAGCAGTAAATAGGTATGTAGGAGTTAGTTAGGATAGGTTAGGTTAGGTTAGATTAGGTTAGATTTGTTTTGGCTAGGAAATAGGCTAGGTTTGTAGAAATAGAAAAAGGGCTGTAATTGTTGGTAACGTTTCCTATCACCGAATGCCTCTGTTCACCTAGTAGTAAGTAAGTATCCAGGAGTTAGTTAGGTTTGATTGGGTTAGATTAGTTTAGGCTAGGAAATAGGCTAGGTTTGTAGAAATTGAAATAGGGCTGTAATTGTTGGTAGCGTTTCCTATCACCGAGTGCCTCTGTTCACCTAGCAGTAAGTAAGTATCCAAAAGTTAGTTAGTTTAGGTTAGGTTAGATTAGGTTACGTTAGTTTTGGCTAAGAAATAGGCTAGGTTTGTAGAAAAAGAAATAGGGCTTTAATTGTTGGTAGCGTTTCCTATCACCGAATTCCTCTGTTCACCTAGCAGTAAATAGGTATCCAGGAGTTAGTTAAGTTAGGTTAGGTTAGATTAGGTTAGGTTGGTTTAGGCCTAGGTTTGTAGAAATAGGGCTGTAATTGTTGGTAGTGTTTCCTATGACCGAATGCCTCTGTTCACCTAGCAGTAAATAGGTATCCAGGAGTTAGTTAGGTTAGGTTAGATTGGGTTAGGTTAGTTAAGGCTAGGAAATAGGCTAGGTTTGTAGAAATAAAAAAAGGGTTCTAATTGTTGGTAGAGTTTCCTATTACCGATTGCATCTGTTTACCTAGCAGTTAATAGGTATCCAAGAGTTAGTTAGGTTAGGTTAGGTTAGGTTAGATTAGCTTAGGTTAGGTTAGATTAGGTTAGATTAGGTTAGGTTAGATTAAATTAGGTTGGTTTAGGCTAGGTTTGTAGAAATGAGGCTGTAATTGTTGGTAGCGTTTCCTATCACCGAATGCCTGTGTTCACCTAGCAGTAAATAGGTATCCAGGAGTTACTAATTAAGCTAGCTACTTGGGGCATGGTGAGTGAGTGAGGGTTAGTTAGTCAGTCACTAGTTGGACCTTGTGGGGTGGTGGGTGTTGGAGACCACTATAAGCCTAACATGTATAAAGTGCCTGTCTGCCTGTCCCCCGACTCAATGATGTTACATGTATTGACTAAATGAAGCCTAAGAGAGCATAGCCAAGGCCTAAGATGAGTTTTTTGTCAGCAGCAGCAGCAACTTGTGCGAGATCAGTGGCAGCGGCGGCATCCCATCCTTTTCTATTTTGGAGCAACAGTAGTAGTAGTAGTAAAATTAGTAGTAGTCCATTTGTTGTTGGTTAATTTGACTAAATAGTTGCAATAAGTGCTATCATTAATGGAGAATTGGCTGCTATGTGTGAGTATCCTCCGCCTACCTGCCCACCCGCCGCAGTTACCATTATCTTGTCTCACTCACTCACATGTGATTAGTTACTACTTGTATACAATAGCAACGGCCATATTACCTACCTATCACCTTGAGAACACTGCGTCTCGTCCCATACATCAGTCAGGTTAAGCACCGTTGACTTTGGTTAGTACTTGGATGGGTGTCCTGCCTGGGAACACCAACTGCTGCTGATAGTATACAAATTTGGGCAGTCTCCGTGGGTCAGTGTGTGTGTGTGTGTACAAGAATGTCGCACATGGAAATGTGTACATGCCATTTTAATAATAGTTTACCATCCATGAAGAAAACGTCTACCTATTTCTCATTCCATTGTCTCTCTCTGCCGGCCGGCCTACCTACCTGCTAAAACTTGTCCACTCAATATGCTGTTGAATATCTATCTCCAGTGATCACTTACCCTTAATTCCTACATTATTAACCAAATGATCTCATTAACAAATCTCTACACAAATCAACCACCTACCTTCCTGCTAACATCAATCACTACAACTAATACACTCAACTCAGTCCCAAACACTTTTCTTATTCCTTCCTCAACACCTCGCCCTATATAACCTATCTTACAAAATTAAATTTAAATACCTAACTGCCAACCCATCCCCCATCCCTTCCCCTCCCTTCCCCCCCCCCCTCAACCACACTTCCCTCTGTAGCTCCTCCGGACCCCTCCATACCCCAATGACCCCTCCCAAACCAAAACTCTCCACCCCATACAATAGAGGCCGCCGTACCCCTACCCCTCATACCACCCCCACAATTACCCCACAATCCCCATCCCCTGCCCAACACAGAAAATTGCGGCCACAACGCTATATTTAACCAGCTAAAACTTTCGTTCCTTCGCCCATGTACTATTTATTCTTGAAATGAAACAAGGAAAAACACAAACTGGATTTTCCTTTCGTAGTAAAACATATATTTTGCAGAACGAGGCCTAAAATAGCACATATTAGATATTGGGTTACTTGTTTACCATTCACAAACTCTTTTGAAAACACCACACTAATTATTAATTAATACATACTTTTAAACACACACACACACACACACATGTCAGTTAGCCTAAATTCTCCAACATTCATTCATAAAACCGCCTGTCAGGACTGCAACCTCATCAAACAAAGCTGTCAGGTATTTCTAACTGACAACACAAGATAACAACTTCACATATCAATCATTGCAACTGTTGATCAAAAGATACTAACTAACCTTGCTATGAGATATAAATACAAGTGAAAAATTTGATCCTGAAGGCAACTCCAGCGTGGCCTAGTCAGATAGAACATATTCTTAATCTGGATAGACCTGCATTCGAGCCTGTCGGAACAGTTGCAAGTACAGGGCACAGATTTCTCTGTGTGTCCCCTCATGTAGGAGCATCAGTTTCGATAGACTCTCTGGATAGCCGAAGAGTGATTGACTGACCCCTTAGAATGTGGGGAAGGGTTGAAGTCCGGGGGCCCACGTACGGATACCTGGATCCACTGACCTCTAGGGAGGTCTTTCAATCCACCTGGATTTCAGGTGGGGAGAAGGGAGGCAATTTGGGTCGACACAAATAGCTTCCTGGACCCAAAACCGCATGAGTACACGGACACGCACACAGACACTCATGGACTCTGACACGAACCAAAGGTTCGTGTCAGATAATAAGAAGCGAGAATAGGTTGGTTAGGTTAGGTTGGTTAGGTTAGGTTGGTTAGGTTGGTTGGTTAGGTTGGTTGGTTAAGTTGGTTGGTTGGTTAGGTTGGTTCGTTAGGTTGGTTAGGTTGGTTGGTTAGGTTGGTTGGTTAGGTTGGTTAGGTTGGTTGGTTGGTTAGGTTAGGTTGGTTGGTTTGGTTAGGTTGGTTGGTTAGGTAGGTTGGTTAGGTTGGCTGGTTAGGATGGTTAGGTTGGTTGGTTAGGCTGGTTGGTTGGTAAGGTTGGTTAGTTAGGCTGGTTGGTTAGGTTAGGTTGGTTAGTTTGGTTGGTTAGGTTTGTTGGTTAGGTTAGGTTAGATTGCTTAGGTTGGTTGATTAAGTTGGTTGATTTGGTTGGTTGATTTTGTTGGTTGGTTAGGTTAGGTAGCTTAGGTTGGTTGACTAGGTTGGTTAGGTTGGTTGGTTTGGTTGGTTGGTTAGGTGGGTTAGGTTAGGTGGGTTGTTTGGTTAGGTGGGATAATTAGGTTAGGTTGGTTGGTTAGGTTAGGTTGCTTAGGTTGGTTGATTAGGTTGCTTAGGTTGTTTGATTAGGTTGGTTAGGTTAGGTTGCTTAGGTTGGTTGATTAGGTTGGTTAGGTTGGTTGGTAAGGTTGGTTAGGTTGGTTAGAATTAGAATTTGAGGTTAGAATTTTAGGTTAGAACAAACATAAGTATGGTTTAATAAGCAATTTAGATAATATGTACGCCTAGGTTGGTTAAGTTGGGTTGGTTAGGGAATGTTGGTAAGGTACAGTTAAGGTTGGTTATTTTGTAGTTGACTGTGTAAGGCAATATTCGTATTATTCCACTGACTGATATATATATATATATATATATATATATATATATATATATATATATATATATATATATATATATATATATATATATATATATATATATATATATATATATATATATATTTCGGTTAGGTTAGGTTGGTTTAGGCTAGGAAATAGGCTACGTTTGTAAAAATAGCAATAGGTAAAAAAATAAAAAAAATGAATAAAGTATAAATAAATTATAATTTATTTAAAAACAATAAAAATATGAAGAGAAAAAAATAGCTTTAATTTTAGGTAACGTATCTTATCACCGAATGCCTCTGTTCACCTATCAGTAAATAGGTATCCAGGAGTTGGTTAGGTTAGGTTAGTTTTGGCTAGGAAATAAGCTACGTTTGGAGGGTTAGGTTAGGTTATTTTTGGCTAGGAAATAGGCTAGGTTTGTAGAAATAGGGCAGTAATTGTAGGTAGCGTTTCCTATCACCGAATGCCTCTATTCACCTAGCAGTAAATAGGTATCCAAAAGTTAGTTAGTTAGGTTAGTTTAGATAAGGTTAGGTTAGGTTAAATTAGGTTAGGTTAGGTTAGGTTAGATTAGGTTAGGTTAGTTATTGCTGGGAAATAGGCTAGGTTTGTAGAAATAAAACTAGGGTTGTAACTGTTGGTAGCAATTCTTATCACCGAATGCCTCTGTTCACCTAGCAGTAAATAGGTATGTAGGAGTTAGTTAGGATAGGTTAGGTTAGGTTAGATTAGGTTAGATTTGTTTTGGCTAGGAAATAGGCTAGGTTTGTAGAAATAGAAAAAGGGCTGTAATTGTTGGTAACGTTTCCTATCACCGAATGCCTCTGTTCACCTAGTAGTAAGTAAGTATCCAGGAGTTAGTTAGGTTTGATTGGGTTAGATTAGTTTAGGCTAGGAAATAGGCTAGGTTTGTAGAAATTGAAATAGGGCTGTAATTGTTGGTAGCGTTTCCTATCACCGAGTGCCTCTGTTCACCTAGCAGTAAGTAAGTATCCAAAAGTTAGTTAGTTTAGGTTAGGTTAGATTAGGTTACGTTAGTTTTGGCTAAGAAATAGGCTAGGTTTGTAGAAAAAGAAATAGGGCTTTAATTGTTGGTAGCGTTTCCTATCACCGAATTCCTCTGTTCACCTAGCAGTAAATAGGTATCCAGGAGTTAGTTAAGTTAGGTTAGGTTAGATTAGGTTAGGTTGGTTTAGGCCTAGGTTTGTAGAAATAGGGCTGTAATTGTTGGTAGTGTTTCCTATGACCGAATGCCTCTGTTCACCTAGCAGTAAATAGGTATCCAGGAGTTAGTTAGGTTAGGTTAGATTGGGTTAGGTTAGTTAAGGCTAGGAAATAGGCTAGGTTTGTAGAAATAAAAAAAGGGTTCTAATTGTTGGTAGAGTTTCCTATTACCGATTGCATCTGTTTACCTAGCAGTTAATAGGTATCCAAGAGTTAGTTAGGTTAGGTTAGGTTAGGTTAGATTAGCTTAGGTTAGGTTAGATTAGGTTAGATTAGGTTAGGTTAGATTAAATTAGGTTGGTTTAGGCTAGGTTTGTAGAAATGAGGCTGTAATTGTTGGTAGCGTTTCCTATCACCGAATGCCTGTGTTCACCTAGCAGTAAATAGGTATCCAGGAGTTACTAATTAAGCTAGCTACTTGGGGCATGGTGAGTGAGTGAGGGTTAGTTAGTCAGTCACTAGTTGGACCTTGTGGGGTGGTGGGTGTTGGAGACCACTATAAGCCTAACATGTATAAAGTGCCTGTCTGCCTGTCCCCCGACTCAATGATGTTACATGTATTGACTAAATGAAGCCTAAGAGAGCATAGCCAAGGCCTAAGATGAGTTTTTTGTCAGCAGCAGCAGCAACTTGTGCGAGATCAGTGGCAGCGGCGGCATCCCATCCTTTCTATTTTGGAGCAACAGTAGTAGTAGTAGTAAAATTAGTAGTAGTCCATTTGTTGTTGGTTAATTTGACTAAATAGTTGCAATAAGTGCTATCATTAATGGAGAATTGGCTGCTATGTGTGAGTATCCTCCGCCTACCTGCCCACCCGCCGCAGTTACCATTATCTTGTCTCACTCACTCACATGTGATTAGTTACTACTTGTATACAATAGCAACGGCCATATTACCTACCTATCACCTTGAGAACACTGCGTCTCGTCCCATACATCAGTCAGGTTAAGCACCGTTGACTTTGGTTAGTACTTGGATGGGTGTCCTGCCTGGGAACACCAACTGCTGCTGATAGTATACAAATTTGGGCAGTCTCCGTGGGTCAGTGTGTGTGTGTGTGTACAAGAATGTCGCACATGGAAATGTGTACATGCCATTTTAATAATAGTTTACCATCCATGAAGAAAACGTCTACCTATTTCTCATTCCATTGTCTCTCTCTGCCGGCCGGCCTACCTACCTGCTAAAACTTGTCCACTCAATATGCTGTTGAATATCTATCTCCAGTGATCACTTACCCTTAATTCCTACATTATTAACCAAATGATCTCATTAACAAATCTCTACACAAATCAACCACCTACCTTCCTGCTAACATCAATCACTAACAACTAATACACTCAACTCAGTCCCAAACACTTTTCTTATTCCTTCCTCAACACCTCGCCCTATATAACCTATCTTACAAAATTAAATTTAAATACCTAACTGCCAACCCATCCCCCATCCCTTCCCCTCCCTTCCCCCCCCCCCCTCAACCACACTTCCCTCTGTAGCTCCTCCGGACCCCTCCATACCCCAATGACCCCTCCCAAACCAAAACTCTCCACCCCATACAATAGAGGCCGCCGTACCCCTACCCCTCATACCACCCCCACAATTACCCCACAATCCCCATCCCCTGCCCAACACAGAAAATTGCGGCCACAACGCTATATTTAACCAGCTAAAACTTTCGTTCCTTCGCCCATGTACTATTTATTCTTGAAATGAAACAAGGAAAAACACAAACTGGATTTTCCTTTCGTAGTAAAACATATATTTTGCAGAACGAGGCCTAAAATAGCACATATTAGATATTGGGTTACTTGTTTACCATTCACAAACTCTTTTGGAAAACACCACACTAATTATTAATTAATACATACTTTTAAACACACACACACACACACACATGTCAGTTAGCCTAAATTCTCCAACATTCATTCATAAAACCGCCTGTCAGGACTGCAACCTCATCAAACAAAGCTGTCAGGTATTTCTAACTGACAACACAAGATAACAACTTCACATATCAATCATTGCAACTGTTGATCAAAAGATACTAACTAACCTTGCTATGAGATATAAATACAAGTGAAAAATTTGATCCTGAAGGCAACTCCAGCGTGGCCTAGTCAGATAGAACATATTCTTAATCTGGATAGACCTGCATTCGAGCCTGTCGGAACAGTTGCAAGTACAGGGCACAGATTTCTCTGTGTGTCCCCTCATGTAGGAGCATCAGTTTCGATAGACTCTCTGGATAGCCGAAGAGTGATTGACTGACCCCTTAGAATGTGGGGAAGGGTTGAAGTCCGGGGGCCCACGTAAGGATACCTGGATCCACTGACCTCTGGGAGGTCTTTCAATCCACCTGGATTTCAGGTGGGGAGAAGGGAGGCAATTTGGGTCGACACAAATAGCTTCCTGGACCCAAAACCGCATGAGTACACGGACACGCACACAGACACTCATGGACTCTGACACGAACCAAAGGTTCGTGTCAGATAATAAGAAGCGAGAATAGGTTGGTTAGGTTAGGTTGGTTAGGTTAGGTTGGTTAGGTTGGTTGGTTAGGTTGGTTGGTTAAGTTGGTTGGTTGGTTAGGTTGGTTCGTTAGGTTGGTTAGGTTGGTTGGTTAGGTTGGTTGGTTAGGTTGGTTAGGTTGGTTGGTTGGTTAGGTTAGGTTGGTTGGTTTGGTTAGGTTGGTTGGTTAGGTAGGTTGGTTAGGTTGGCTGGTTAGGATGGTTAGGTTGGTTGGTTAGGCTGGTTGGTTGGTAAGGTTGGTTAGTTAGGCTGGTTGGTTAGGTTAGGTTGGTTAGTTTGGTTGGTTAGGTTTGTTGGTTAGGTTAGGTTAGATTGCTTAGGTTGGTTGATTAAGTTGGTTGATTTGGTTGGTTGATTTTGTTGGTTGGTTAGGTTAGGTAGCTTAGGTTGGTTGACTAGGTTGGTTAGGTTGGTTGGTTTGGTTGGTTGGTTAGGTGGGTTAGGTTAGGTGGTTGTTTGGTTAGTTTTGGTTAGGTGGGATAATTAGGTTAGGTTGGTTGGTTAGGTTAGGTTGCTTAGGTTGGTTGATTAGGTTGCTTAGGTTGTTTGATTAGGTTGGTTAGGTTAGGTTGCTTAGGTTGGTTGATTAGGTTGGTTAGGTTGGTTGGTAAGGTTGGTTAGGTTGGTTAGAATTAGAATTTGAGGTTAGAATTTTAGGTTAGAACAAACATAAGTATGGTTTAATAAGCAATTTAGATAATATGTACGCTAGGTTGGTTAAGTTGGGTTGGTTAGGGAATGTTGGTAAGGTACAGTTAAGGTTGGTTATTTTGTAGTTGACTGTGTAAGGCAATATTCGTATTATTCCACTGACTGATATATATATATATATATATATATATATATATATATATAGTATATATAGTATATATATTATATATTATATATATATATATATTATATATATATATATATACTATATATATATATATATATATATATATATATATTCGGTTTAGGTTAGGTTGGTTTAGGCTAGGAAATAGGCTACGTTTGTAAAAATAGCAATAGGTAAAAAATAAAAAAATGAATAAAGTATAAATAAATTATAATTTATTTAAAAACAATAAAAAATATGAAGAGAAAAAATAGCTTTAATTTTAGGTAACGTATCTTATCACCGAATGCCTCTGTTCACCTATCAGTAAATAGGTATCCAGGAGTGGTTAGGTTAGGTTAGTTTTGGCTAGGAAATAAGCTACGTTTGGAGGGTTAGGTTAGGTTATTTTGGCTAGGAAATAGGCTAGGTTTGTAGAAATAGGGCAGTAATTGTAGGTAGCGTTTCCTATCACCGAATGCCTCTATTCACCTAGCAGTAAATAGGTATCCAAAGTTAGTTAGTTAGGTTAGTTTAGATAAGGTTAGGTTAGGTTAAATTAGGTTAGGTAGGTTAGATTAGGTTAGGTTAGTTATTGCTGGGAAATAGGCTAGGTTTGTAGAAATAAAAATAGGGTTGTAACTGTTGGTAGCAATTCTTATCACCGAATGCCTCTGTTCACCTAGCAGTAAATAGGTATGTAGGAGTTAGTTAGGATAGGTTAGGTTAGGTTAGATTAGGTTAGATTTGTTTTGGCTAGGAAATAGGCTAGGTTTGTAGAAATAGAAAAAGGGCTGTAATTGTTGTAACGTTTCCTATCACCGAATGCCTCTGTTCACCTAGTAGTAAGTAAGTATCCAGGAGTTAGTTAGGTTGATTGGGTTAGATTAGTTTAGGCTAGGAAATAGGCTAGGTTTGTAGAAATTGAAATAGGGCTGTAATTGTTGGTAGCGTTTCCTATCACCGAGTGCCTCTGTTCACCTAGCAGTAAGTAAGTATCCAAAAGTTAGTTAGTTTAGGTTAGGTTAGATATAGGTTACGTTAGTTTTGGCTAAGAAATAGGCTAGGTTTGTAGAAAAAGAAATAGGGCTTTAATTGTTGGTAGCGTTTCCTATCACCGAATTCCTCTGTTCACCTAGCAGTAAATAGGTATCCAGGAGTTAGTTAGTTAGGTTAGGTTAGATTAGGTTAGGTTGGTTTAGCCTAGGTTTGTAGAAATATGGCTGTAATTGTTGGTAGTGTTTCCTATGACCGAATGCCTCTGTTCACCTAGCAGTAAATAGGTATCCAGGAGTTAGTTAGGTTAGGTTAGATTGGGTTAGGTTAGTTAAGGCTAGGAAATAGGCTAGGTTTGTAGAAATAAAAAAAGGGTTCTAATTGTTGGTAGAGTTTCCTATTACCGATTGCATCTGTTTACCTAGCAGTTAATAGTATCCAAGAGTTAGTTAGGTTAGGTTAGGTTAGGTTAGATTAGCTTAGGTTAGGTTAGATTAGGTTAGATTAGGTTAGGTTAGATTAATTAGGTTGGTTTAGGCTAGGTTTGTAGAAATGAGGCTGTAATTGTTGGTAGCGTTTCCTATCACCGAATGCCTGTGTTCACCTAGCAGTAAATAGGTATCCAGGAGTTACTAATTAAGCTAGCTACTTGGGGCATGGTGAGTGAGTGAGGGTTAGTTAGTCAGTCACTAGTTGGACCTTGTGGGGTGGTGGGTGTTGGAGACCACTATAAGCCTAACATGTATAAAGTGCCTGTCTGCCTGTCCCCCGACTCAATGATGTTACATGTATTGACTAAATGAAGCCTAAGAGAGCATAGCCAAGGCCCTAAGATGAGTTATTTGTCAGCAGCAGCAGCACTTGTGCGGACATCAGTGGCAGCGGCGGCATCCCATCCTTTTCTATTTTGGAGCAACAGTAGTATAGTAGTAAATTAGTAGTAGTCCATTTGTTGTTGGTTAATTTGACTAAATAGTTGCAATAAGTGCTATCATTAATGGAGAATTGGCTGCTATGTGTGAGTATCCTCCGCCTACCTGCCCCGCCCGCCGCAGTTACCATTATCTTGTCTCACTCACTCACATGTGATTAGTTACTACTTGTATACAATAGCAACGGCCATATTACCTACCTATCACCTTGAGAACACTGCGTCTCGTACCCATACATCAGTCAGGTTAAGCACCGTTGACTTTGGTTAGTACTTGGATGGTGTCCTGCCTGGGAACACCAACTGCTGCTGATGAGTATACATAATTTGGGCAGTCTCCGTGGGTCAGTGTGTGTGTGTGTGTACAAGAATGTCGCACATGGAAATGTGTACATGCCATTTTAATAATAGTTTACCATCCATGAAGAAAACGTCTACCTATTTCTCATTCCATTGTCTCTCCTCTGCCGGCCGGCCTACCTACCTGCTAAAACTTGTCCACTCAATATGCTGTTGAATATCTATCTCCAGTGATCACTTACCCTTAATTCCTACATTATTAACCAAATGATCTCATTAACAAATCTCTACACAAATCAACCACCATACCTTCCTGCTAACATCAATCACAACAACTAATACACTCAACTCAGTCCCAAACACTTTTCTTATTCCTTCCTCAACACCTCGCCCTATATAACCTATCTTACAAAATTAAATTTAAATACCTAACTGCCAACCCATCCCCCATCCCTTCCCCTCCCCTCCCCCCCCCCCCCCTCAACCACACTTCCCTCTGTAGCTCCTCCGGACCCCTCCATACCCCAATGACCCTCCCAAACCAAAAACTCTCCACCCCATACAATAGAGGCCGCCGTACCCCCTACCCCTCATACCACCCCCACAATTACCCCACAATCCCCATCCCCTGCCCAACACAGAAAATTGCGGCCACAACGCTATATTTAACCAGCTAAAACTTTCGTTCCTTCGCCCATGTACTATTTATTCTTGAAATAAAACAAGGAAAAAACACAAACTGGATTTTCCTTTCGTAGTAAAACATATATTTTGCAGAACGAGGCCTAAAATAGCACATATTAGATATTGGGTTAATTGTTACCATTCACAAACTCTTTTGGAAACACCACACTAATTATTAATTAATACATACTTTTAAACACACACACACACACACACATGTCAGTTAGCCTAAATTCTCCAACATTCATTCATAAAACCGCCTGTCAGGACTGCAACCTCATCAAACAAAAGCTGTCAGGTATTTCTAACTGACAACACAAGATAACAACTTCACATATCAATCATTGCAACTGTTGATCAAAAGATACTAACTAACCTTGCTATGAGATATAAATACAAGTGAAAAATTTGATCCTGAAGGCAACTCCAGCGTGGCCTAGTCGGATAGAACATATTCTTAATCTGGATAGACCTGCATTCGAGCCTGTCGGAACAGTTGCAAGTACAGGGCACAGATTCTCTGTGGTGTCCCCTCATGTAGGAGCATCAGTTTCGATAGACTCTCTGGATAGCCGAAGAGTGATGGACTGACCCCTTAGAATGTGGGGAAGGGTTGAAGTCCAGGGGCCCACGTACGGATACCTGGATCCACTGACCTCTAGGAGGTCTTTCAATCCACCTGGATTTCAGGTGGGGAGAAGGGAGGCAATTTGGGTCGACACAAATAGCTTCCTGGACCCAAAACCGCATGAGTACACGGACACGCACACAGACCATCATGGACTCTGACACGAACCAAAGGTTCGTGTCAGATAATAAGGAAGCGAGAATAGGTTGGTTTAGGTTAGGTTGGTTAGGTTAGGTTGGTTAGGTTGGTTGGTTAGGTTGGTTGGTTAAGTTGGTTGGTTGGTTAGGTTGGTTCGTTAGGGTTGGTTAGGTTGGTTGGTTATTGGTTAGGTTGGTTAGGTTGGTTAGGTTAGGTTAGTTGGTTGGTTGGTTAGGTTGGTTGGTTTGGTTAGGTTGGTTGGTTAGGTAGGTTGGTTAGGTTGGCTGGTTAGGATGGTTAGGTTGGTTGGTTAGGCTGGTTGGTTGGTTAGGTTGGTTAGTTAGGCTGGTTGGTTAGGTTAGGTTGGTTAGTTTGGTTGGTTAGGTTTGTTGGTTAGGTTAGATTGCTTAGGTTGGTTGATTAGGTTGGTTGATTTGGTTGGTTGATTTTGTTGGTTGGTTAGGTTAGGTAGCTTAGGTTGGTTGACTAGGTTGGTTAGGTTGGTTGGTTTGGTTGGTTGGTTAGGTGGGTTAGGTTAGGTGGGTTGTTTGGTTAGGTTGGTTGGTTAGGTGGGATAATTAGGTTAGGTTGGTTGGTTAGGTTAGGTTGCTTAGGTTGGTTGATTAGGTTGCTTAGGTTGGTTGATTAGGTTGGTTAGGTTAGGTTGCTTAGGTTGGTTGATTAGGTTGGTTAGGTTGGTTGGTAAGGTTGGTAGGTTGGTTAGAATTAGAATTTGAGTTTAGAATTTTAGGTTAGAACAAACATAAGTATGGTTTAATAAGCAATTTAGATAATATGTACGCTTAGGTTGGTTAATGTTGGGTTGGTTAGGGTATGTTGGTAAGGTACAGTTAAGGTTGGTTATTTTGTGGTTGACTGTGTAAGGTAATATTTGTGTATAGCCAGCTGACTGCTATATGATATCTATATATAGTATATATATATATATAGATAATATATAGTATATACACTATGATATATATATTATAATATATATATTATATATATATATATATAAGATATATATATAATAGATATAATCAATATATATAATATAATAGTATATATTATTTCGGTTAGGTTAGGTTGGTTTAGGCTAGGAAATAGGCTACGTTTGTAAAAAATAGCAATAGGTAAAAAAAATAAAGAAAATGAATAAAGTATAAATAATTATAATTTATTTAAAAACAAGAAAAATATGAAGAGAAAAAATAGCTTTATATTTAGGTAACGTATCTTATCACCGAATGCCTCTGTTACCTAGCAGTAAATAGGTATCCAGGAGTTGGTTAGGTTAGGTTAGTTTTGGCTAGGAAATAAGCTACGTTTGGAGGGGTTAGGTTAGGTTATTTTTGGCTAGTAAATAGGCTAGGTTTGTAGAAATAGGGCAGTAATTGTAGGTAGCGTTTCCTATCACCGAATGCCTCTATTCACCTAGCAGTAAATAGGTATCCAGAAGTTAGTTAGTTAGGTTAGTTTAGATAAGGTTAGGTTAGGTTAAATTAGTTAGGTTAGGTTAGATTAGGTTAGGTTAGTTATTGCTGGGAAATAGGCTAGGTTTGTAGAAATAAAAATAGGGTTGTAACTGTTGGTAGCAATTCTTATCACCGAATGCCTCTGTTCACCTAGCAGTAAAATAGGTATGTAGGAGTTAGTTAGGATAGGTTAGGTTAGGTTAGATTAGGTTAGATTTGTTTTGGCTAGGAAATAGGCTAGGTTTGTAGAAATAGAAAAAGGGCTGTAATTGTTGGTAACGTTTCCTATCACCGAATGCCTCTGTTCACCTAGTAGTAAGTAAGTATCCAGGAGTTAGTTAGGTAGATGAGTTAGATTAGTTTAGGCTAGGAAATAGGCTAGGTTTGTAGAAATTGAAATAGGGGCTGTAATTGTTGGTAGCGTTTCCTATCACCGAGTGCCTCTGTTCACCTAGCAGTAAGTAAGTATCCAAAAGTTAGTTAGTTTAGGTTAGGTTAGATTAGGTTACGTTAGTTTTGGCTAAGAAATAGGCTAGGTTTGTAGAAAAAGAAATAGGGCTTTAATTGTTGGTAGCGTTTCCTATCACCGAATTCCTCTGTTCACCTAGCAGTAAATAGGTATCCAGGAGTTAGTTAGGTTAGGTTAGGTTAGATTAGGTTAGGTTGGTTTAGGCCTAGGTTTGTAGAAATAGGGCTGTAATTGTTGGTAGTGTTTCCTATGACCGAATGCCTCTGTTCACCTAGCAGTAAATAGGTATCCAGGAGTTAGTTAGGTTAGGTTAGATTGGGTTAGGTTAGTTAAGGCTAGGAAATAGGCTAGGTTTGTAGAAATAAAAAAGGGTTCTAATTGTTGGTAGAGTTTCCTATTACCGATTGCCTCTGTTTACCTAGCAGTTAATAGGTATCCAAGAGTTAGTTAGGTTAGGTTAGGTTAGGTTAGATTAGCTTAGGTTAGGTTAGATTAGGTTAGATTAGGTTAGGTTAGATTAATTAGGTTGGTTTAGGCTAGGTTTGTAGAAATGAGGCTGTAATTGTTGGTAGCGTTTCCTATCACCGAATGCCTGTGTTCACCTAGCAGTAAATAGGTATCCAGGAGTTACTAATTAAGCTAGCTACTTGGGGCATGGTGAGTGAGTGAGGGTTAGTTAGTCAGTCACTAGTTGGACCTTGTGGGGTGGTGGGTGTTGGAGACCACTATAAGCCTAACATGTATAAAAGTGCCTGTCTGCCTGTCCCCCGACTCAATGATGTTACATGTATTGACTAAATGAAGCCTAAGAGAGCATAGCCAAGGCCTAAGATGAGTTATTTGTCAGCAGCAGCAGCAACTTGTGCGAGATCAGTGGCAGCGGCGGCATCCCATCCTTTCTATTTTGGAGCAACAGTAGTAGTAGTA
Organism: Procambarus clarkii; assembly: GCF_040958095.1. NCBI lineage: Eukaryota > Metazoa > Arthropoda > Malacostraca > Decapoda > Cambaridae > Procambarus > Procambarus clarkii. The sequence continues at coordinate 220,510 of NW_027189317.1, read as the reverse complement.
GTAAATTAGTAGTAGTCCATTTGTTGTTGGTTAATTTGACTAAATAGTTGCAATAAGTGCTATCATTAATGGAGAATTGGCTGCTATGTGTGAGTATCCTCCGCCTACCTGCCCGCCCGCCGCAGTTACCATTATCTTGTCTCACTCACTCACATGTGATTAGTTACTACTTGTATACAATAGCAACGGCCATATTACCTACCTATCACCTTGAGAACACTGCGTCCTCGTCCCATACATCAGTCAGGTTAAGCACCGTTGACTTTGGTTAGTACTTGGATGGGTGTCCTGCCTGGGAACACCAACTGCTGCTGATGGTATACATATTTGGGCAGTCTCCGTGGGTCAGTGTGTGTGTGTGTGTACAAGAATGTCGCACATGGAAATGTGTACATGCCATTTTAATAATAGTTTACCATCCATGAAGAAAACGTCTACCTATTTCTCATTCCATTGTCTCTCTCTGCCGGCCGGCCTACCTACCTGCTAAAACTTGTCCACTCAATATGCTGTTGAATATCTATCTCCAGTGATCACTTACCCTTAATTCCTACATTATTAACCAAATGATCTCATTAACAAATCTCTACACAAATCAACCACCTACCTTCCTGCTAACATCAATCACAACAACTAATACACTCAACTCAGTCCCAAACACTTTTCTTATTCCTTCCTCAACACCTCGCCCTATATAACCTATCTTACAAAATTAAATTTAAATACCTAACTGCCAACCCATCCCCCATCCCTTCCCTCCCTCCCCCCCCCTCAACCACACTTCCCTCTGTAGCTCCTCCGGACCCCTCCATACCCCAATGACCCCTCCCAAACCAAAACTCTCCACCCCATACAATAGAGGCCGCCGTACCCCTACCCCTCATACCACCCCCACAATTACCCCACAATCCCCATCCCCTGCCCAACACAGAAAATTGCGGCCACAACGCTATATTTAACCAGCTAAAACTTTCGTTCCTTCGCCCATGTACTATTTATTCTTGAAATAAAACAAGGAAAAAACACAAACTGGATTTTCCTTTCGTAGTAAAACATATATTTTACAGAACGAGGCCTAAAATAGCACATATTAGATATTGGGTTACTTGTTTACCATTCACAAACTCTTTTGGAAACACCACACTAATTATTAATTAATACATACTTTTAAACACACACACACACACACATGTCAGTTAGCCTAAATTCTCCAACATTCATTCATAAAACCGCCTGTCAGGACTGCAACCTCATCAAACAAAGCTGTCAGGTATTTCTAACTGACAACACAAGATAACAACTTCACATATCAATCATTGCAACTGTTGATCAAAAGATACTAACTAACCTTGCTATGAGATATAAATACAAGTGAAAAAATTTGATCCTGAAGGCAACTCCAGCGTGGCCTAGTCAGGATAGAACATATTCTTAATCTGGATAGACCTGCATTCGAGCCTGTCGGAACAGTTGCAAGTACAGGGCACAGATTTCTCTGTGTGTCCCCTCATGTAGGAGCATCAGTTTCGATAGACTCTCTGGATAGCCGAAGAGTGATTGACTGACCCCTTAGAATGTGGGGAAGGGTTGAAGTCCGGGGGCCCACGTACGGATACCTGGATCCACTGACCTCTAGGGAGGTCTTTCAATCCACCTGGATTTCAGGTGGGGAGAAGGGAGGCAATTTGGGTCGACACAAATAGCTTCCTGGACCCAAAACCGCATGAGTACACGGACACGCACACAGACACTCATGGACTCTGACACGAACCAAAGGTTCGTGTCAGATAATAAGAAGCGAGAATAGGTTGGTTAGGTTAGGTTGGTTAGGTTAGGTTGGTTAGGTTGGTTGGTTAGGTTGGTTGGTTAAGTTGGTTGGTTGGTTAGGTTGGTTCGTTAGGTTGGTTAGGTTGGTTGGTTAGGTTGTTGGTTAGGTTGGTTAGGTTGGTTGGGTGGTTAGGTTAGGTTGGTTGGTTAGGTTGGTTGGTTAGGTTAGGTTGGTTGGTTAGGTAGGTTGGTTAGGTTGGCTGGTTAGGATGGTTAGGTTGGTTGGTTAGGCTGGTTGGTTGGTTAGGTTGGTTAGTTAGGCTGGTTGGTTAGGTTAGGTTGGTTAGTTTGGTTGGTTAGGTTTGTTGGTTAGGTTAGATTGCTTAGGTTGGTTGATTAGGTTGGTTGATTTGGTTGGTTGATTTTGTTGGTTGGTTAGGTTAGGTAGCTTAGGTTGGTTGACTAGGTTGGTTAGGTTGGTTGGTTTGGTTGGTTGGTTAGGTGGGTTAGGTTAGGTGGGTTGTTTGGCTTAGGTTGGTTGGTTAGGTGGGATAATTAGGTTAGGTTGGTTGGTTAGGTTAGGTTGCTTAGGTTGGTTGATTAGGTTGCTTAGGTTGGTTGATTAGGTTGGTTAGGTTAGGTTGCTTAGGTTGGTTGATTAGGTTGGTTAGGTTGGTTGGTAAGATTGGTTAGGTTGGTTAGAATTAGAATTTGAGGTTAGAATTTTAGGTTAGAACAAACATAAGTATGGTTTAATAAGCAATTTAGATAATATGTACGCTTAGGTTGGTTAAGTTGGGTTGGTTAGGGTATGTTGGTAAGGTACAGTTAAGGTTGGTTATTTTGTAGTTGACTGTGTAAGGCAATATTTGTATTATTCCACTGATATATAATATATATATATATATATATATATATATATATATATATATATATATATATATATATATATATATATATATTTCGGTTAGGTTAGGTTGGTTTAGGCTAGGAAATAGGCTAACGTTTGTAGCAATAGCAATAGGTAAAAAAATAAAAAAAATGAATAAAGTATAAATAAATTATAATTTATTTAAAAACAATAAAAATATGAAGAGAAAAAAATAGCTTTAATTTTAGGTAACGTATCTTATCACCGAATGCCTCTGTTCGCCTATCAGTAAATAGGTATCCAGGAGTTGGTTAGGTTAGGTTAGTTTAGGCTAGGAAATAAGCTACGTTTGGAGGGTTAGGTTAGGTTATTTTTGGCTAGGAAATAGGCTAGGTTTTGTAGAAATAGGGCAGTAATTGTAGGTAGCGTTTCCTATCACCGAATGCCTCTATTCACCTAGCAGTAAATAGGTATCCAGAAGTTAGTTAGTTAGGTTAGTTTAGATAAGGTTAGGTTAGGTTAAATTAGTTAGGTTAGGTTAGATTAGGTTAGGTTAGTTATTGCTGGGAAATAGGCTAGGTTTGTAGAAATAAAAATAGGGTTGTAACTGTTGGTAGCAATTCTTATCACCGAATGCCTCTGTTCACCTAGCAGTAAATAGGTATGTAGGAGTTAGTTAGGATAGGTTAGGTTAGGTTAGATTAGGTTAGATTTGTTTTGGCTAGGAAATAGGCTAGGTTTGTAGAAATAGAAAAAGGGCTGTAATTGTTGGTAACGTTTCCTATCACCGAATGCCTCTGTTCACCTAGTAGTAAGTAAGTATCCAGGAGTTAGTTAGGTTAGATTGAGTTAGATTAGTTTAGGCTAGGAAATAGGCTAGGTTTGTAGAAATTGAAATAGGGCTGTAATTGTTGGTAGCGTTTCCTATCACCGAGTGCCTCTGTTCACCTAGCAGTAAGTAAGTATCCAAAAGTTAGTTAGTTTAGGTTAGGTTAGATTAGGTTACGTTAGTTTTGGCTAAGAAATAGGCTAGGTTTGTAGAAAAAGAAATAGGGCTTTAATTGTTGGTAGCGTTCCTATCACCGAATTCCTCTGTTCACCTAGCAGTAAATAGGTATCCAGGAGTTAGTTAGGTTAGGTTAGGTTAGATTAGGTTAGGTTGGTTAGGCCTAGGTTTGTAGAAATAGGGCTGTAATTGTTGGTAGTGTTTCCTATGACCGAATGCCTCTGTTCACCTAGCAGTAAATAGGTATCCAGGAGTTAGTTAGGTTAGGTTAGATTGGGTTAGGTTAGTTAAGGCTAGGAAATAGGCTAGGTTTGTAGAAATAAAAAAAGGGTTCTAATTGTTGGTAGAGTTTCCTATTACCGATTGCCTCTGTTTACCTAGCAGTTAATAGGTATCCAAGAGTTAGTTAGGTTAGGTTAGGTTAGGTTAGATTAGCTTAGGTTAGGTTAGATTAGGTTAGATTAGGTTAGGTTAGATTAAATTAGGTTGGTTTAGGCTAGGTTTGTAGAAATGAGGCTGTAATTGTTGGTAGCGTTTCCTATCACCGAATGCCTGTGTTCACCTAGCAGTAAATAGGTATCCAGGAGTTACTAATTAAGCTAGCTACTTGGGGCATGGTGAGTGAGTGAGGGTTAGTTAGTCAGTCACTAGTTGGACCTTGTGGGGTGGTGGGTGTTGGAGACCACTATAAGCCTAACATGTATAAAGTGCCTGTCTGCCTGTCCCCCGACTCAATGATGTTACATGTATTGACTAAATGAAGCCTAAGAGAGCATAGCCAAGGCCTAAGATGAGTTATTTGTCAGCAGCAGCAGCAACTTGTGCGAGATCAGTGGCAGCGGCGGCATCCCATCCTTTCTATTTTGGAGCAACAGTAGTAGTAGTAGTAAAATTAGTAGTAGTCCATTTGTTGTTGGTTAATTTGACTAAATAGTTGCAATAAGTGCTATCATTAATGGAGAATTGGCTGCTATGTGTGAGTATCCTCCGCCTACCTGCCCGCCCGCCGCAGTTACCATTATCTTGTCTCACTCACTCACATGTGATTAGTTACTACTTGTATACAATAGCAACGGCCATATTACCTACCTATCACCTTGAGAACACTGCGTCTCGTCCCATACATCAGTCAGGTTAAGCACCGTTGACTTTGGTTAGTACTTGGATGGGTGTCCTGCCTGGGAACACCAACTGCTGCTGATGGTATACATATTTGGGCAGTCTCCGTGGGTCAGTGTGTGTGTGTGTGTACAAGAATGTCGCACATGGAAATGTGTACATGCCATTTTAATAATAGTTTACCATCCATGAAGAAAACGTCTACCTATTTCTCATTCCATTGTCTCTCTCTGCCGGCCGGCCTACCTACCTGCTAAAACTTGTCCACTCAATATGCTGTTGAATATCTATCTCCAGTGATCACTTACCCTTAATTCCTACATTATTAACCAAATGATCTCATTAACAAATCTCTACACAAATCAACCACCTACCTTCCTGCTAACATCAATCACAACAACTAATACACTCAACTCAGTCCCAAACACTTTTCTTATTCCTTCCTCAACACCTCGCCCTATATAACCTATCTTACAAAATTAAATTTAAATACCTAACTGCCAACCCATCCCCATCCCTTCCCCTCCCCTCCCCCCCCCCCCTCAACCACACTTCCCTCTGTAGCTCCTCCGGACCCCTCCATACCCCAATGACCCCTCCCAAACCAAAACTCTCCACCCCATACAATAGAGGCCGCCGTACCCCTACCCCTCATACCACCCCCACAATTACCCCACAATCCCCATCCCCTGCCCAACACAGAAAATTGCGGCCACAACGCTATATTTAACCAGCTAAAACTTTCGTTCCTTCGCCCATGTACTATTTATTCTTGAAATAAAACAAGGAAAAACACAAACTGGATTTTCCTTTCGTAGTAAAACATATATTTTACAGAACGAGGCCTAAAATAGCACATATTAGATATTGGGTTAATTGTTTACCATTCACAAACTCTTTTGGAAACACCACACTAATTATTAATTAATACATACTTTTAAACACACACACACACACACATGTCAGTTAGCCTAAATTCTCCAACATTCATTCATAAAACCGCCTGTCAGGACTGCAACCTCATCAAACAAAGCTGTCAGGTATTTCTAACTGACAACACAAGATAACAACTTCACATATCAATCATTGCAACTGTTGATCAAAAGATACTAACTAACCTTGCTATGAGATATAAATACAAGTGAAAAATTTGATCCTGAAGGCAACTCCAGCGTGGCCTAGTCGGATAGAACATATTCTTAATCTGGATAGACCTGCATTCGAGCCTGTCGGAACAGTTGCAAGTACAGGGCACAGATTTCTCTGTGTGTCCCCTCATGTAGGAGCATCAGTTTCGATAGACTCTCTGGATAGCCGAAGAGTGATTGACTGACCCCTTAGAATGTGGGGAAGGGTTGAAGTCCAGGGGGCCCACGTACGGATACCTGGATCCACTGACCTCTAGGGAGGTCTTTCAATCCACCTGGATTTCAGGTGGGGAGAAGGGAGGCAATTTGGGTCGACACAAATAGCTTCCTGGACCCAAAACCGCATGAGTACACGGACACGCACACAGACACTCATGGACTCTGACACGAACCAAAGGTTCGTGTCAGATAATAAGAAGCGAGAATAGGTTGGTTAGGTTAGGTTGGTTAGGTTAGGTTGGTTAGGTTGGTTGGTTAGGTTGGTTGGTTAAGTTGGTTGGTTGGTTAGGTTGGTTCGTTAGGTTGGTTAGGTTGGTTGGTTAGGTTGGTTGGTTAGGTTGGTTAGGTTGGTTGGTGGTTAGGTTAGGTTGGTTGGTTAGGTTGGTTGGTTAGGTTAGGTTGGTTGGTTAGGTAGGTTGGTTAGGTTGGCTGGTTAGGATGGTTAGGTTGGTTGGTTAGGCTGGTTGGTTGGTTAGGTTGGTTAGTTAGGCTGGTTGGTTAGGTTAGGTTGGTTAGTTTGGTTGGTTAGGTTTGTTGGTTAGGTTAGATTGCTTAGGTTGGTTGATTAGGTTGGTTGATTTGGTTGGTTGATTTTGTTGGTTGGTTAGGTTAGGTAGCTTAGGTTGGTTGACTAGGTTGGTTAGGTTGGTTGGTTTGGTTGGTTGGTTAGGTGGGTTAGGTTAGGTGGGTTGTTTGCTTAGGTTGGTTGGTTAGGTGGGATAATTAGGTTAGGTTGGTTGGTTAGGTTAGGTTGCTTAGGTTGGTTGATTAGGTTGCTTAGGTTGGTTGATTAGGTTGGTTAGGTTAGGTTGCTTAGTTGGTTGATTAGGTTGGTTAGGTTGGTTGGTAAGGTTGGTTAGGTTGGTTAGAATTAGAATTTGAGGTTAGAATTTTAGGTTAGAACAAACATAAGTATGGTTTAATAAGCAATTTAGATAATATGTACGCTTAGGTTGGTTAAGTTGGGTTGGTTTAGGGTATGTTGGTAAGGTACAGTTAAGGTTGGTTATTTTGTGGTTGACTGGGTAAGGTAAGAGTTGTATTATTCCACTGACTGATATATATAGTATATATATATATTATATCATATAGATATATATATATCTATAGTATATATATATAATATATATATATATATATATATAGTATATATATATATATATATATATATATATAATATATATATATTATATATATATATATAATATATCTATATATATATATATATATTTATAATATATATATAATTTCGGTTAGGTTAGGTGGGTTTAGGCTAGGAAATAGGCTACGTTTGTAAAAATAGCAATAGGTAAAAAAATATAAAAAAAAATGATAAAGTATAAATAAATTATAATTATTTAAAAACAATAAAAATATGGAAGAGAGAAAAAAATAGCTTTAAATTTTAGGTACGTATCTTATCACCGAATGCCTCTGTTCACCTAGCAGTAAATAGGTATCCAGGAGTTGGTTAGGTTAGGTTAGTTTTGGCTAGGAAATAAGCTACGTTTGGAGGGTTAGGTTAGGTTATTTTTGGCTAGGAAATAGGCTAGGTTTGTAGAAATAGGGACAGTAATTGTAGGTAGCGTTTCCTATCACCGAATGCCTCTATTCACCTAGCAGTAAATAGGTATCCAGAAGTTAGTTAGTTAGGTTAGTTTAGATAAGGTTAGGTTAGGTTAAATTAGGTTAGGTTAGATTAGGTTAGGTTAGTTATTGCTGGGAAATAGGCTAGGTTTGTAGAAATAAAAATAGGGTTGTAACTGTTGGTAGCAATTCTTATCACCGAATGCCTCTGTTCACCTAGCAGTAAATAGGTATGTAGGAGTTAGTTAGGATAGGTTAGGTTAGGTTAGATTAGGTTAGATTTGTTTTGGCTAGGAAATAGGCTAGGTTTGTAGAAATAGAAAAAGGGCTGTAATTGTTGGTAACGTTTCCTATCACCGAATGCCTCTGTTCACCTAGTAGTAAGTAAGTATCCAGGAGTTAGTTAGGTTAGATTGAGTTAGATTAGTTTAGGCTAGGAAATAGGCTAGGTTTGTAGAAATTGAAATAGGGCTGTAATTGTTGGTAGCGTTTCCTATCACCGAGTGCCTCTGTTCACCTAGCAGTAAGTAAGTATCCAAAAGTTAGTTAGTTTAGGTTAGGTTAGATTAGGTTACGTTAGTTTTGGCTAAGAAATAGGCTAGGTTTGTAGAAAAAGAAATAGGGCTTTAATTGTTGGTAGCGTTTCCTATCACCGAATTCCTCTGTTCACCTAGCAGTAAATAGGTATCCAGGAGTTAGTTAGGTTAGGTTAGGTTAGATTAGGTTAGGTTGGTTTAGGCCTAGGTTTGTAGAAATAGGGCTGTAATTGTTGGTAGTGTTTCCTATGACCGAATGCCTCTGTTCACCTAGCAGTAAATAGGTATCCAGGAGTTAGTTAGGTTAGGTTAGATTGGGTTAGGTTAGTTAAGGCTAGGAAATAGGCTAGGTTTGTAGAAATAAAAAAAGGGTTCTAATTGTTGGTAGAGTTTCCTATTACCGATTGCCTCTGTTTACCTAGCAGTTAATAGGTATCCAAGAGTTAGTTAGGTTAGGTTAGGTTAGGTTAGATTAGCTTAGGTTAGGTTAGATTAGGTTAGATTAGGTTAGGTTAGATTAAATTAGGTTGGTTTAGGCTAGGTTTGTAGAAATGAGGCTGTAATTGTTGGGAGCGTTTCCTATCACCGAATGCCTGTGTTCACCTAGCAGTAAATAGGTATCCAGGAGTTACTAATTAAGCTAGCTACTTGGGGCATGGTGAGTGAGTGAGGGTTAGTTAGTCAGTCACTAGTTGGACCTTGTGGGGTGGTGGGTGTTGGAGACCACTATAAGCCTAACATGTATAAAGTGCCTGTCTGCCTGTCCCCCGACTCAATCATGTTACATGTATTGACTAAATGAAGCCTAAGAGAGCATAGCCAAGGCCTAAGATGAGTTATTTGTCAGCAGCAGCAGCAACTTGTGCGAGATCAGTGGCAGCGGCGGCATCCCATCCTTTTCTATTTTGGAGCAACAGTAGTAGTAGTAGTAATTAGTAGTAGTCCATTTGTTGTTGGTTAATTTGACTAAATAGTTGCAATAAGTGCTATCATTAATGGAGAATTGGCTGCTATGTGTGAGTATCCTCCGCCTACCTGCCCGCCCGCCGCAGTTACCATTATCTTGTCTCACTCACTCACATGTGATTAGTTACTACTTGTATACAATAGCAACGGCCATATTACCTACCTATCACCTTGAGAACACTGCGTCTCGTCCCATACATCAGTCAGGTTAAGCACCGTTGACTTTGGTTAGTACTTGGATGGGTGTCCTGCCTGGGAACACCAACTGCTGCTGATGGTATACATATTTGGGCAGTCTCCGTGGGTCAGTGTGTGTGTGTGTGTACAAGAATGTCGCACATGGAAATGTGTACATGCCATTTTAATAATAGTTTACCATCCATGAAGAAAACGTCTACCTATTTCTCATTCCATTGTCTCTCTCTGCCGGCCGGCCTACCTACCTGCTAAAACTTGTCCACTCAATATGCTGTTGAATATCTATCTCCAGTGATCACTTACCCTTAATTCCTACATTATTAACCAAATGATCTCATTAACAAATCTCTACACAAATCAACCACCTACCTTCCTGCTAACATCAATCACAACAACTAATACACTCAACTCAGTCCCAAACACTTTTCTTATTCCTTCCTCAACACCTCGCCCTATATAACCTATCTTACAAAATTAAATTTAAATACCTAACTGCCAACCCATCCCCCATCCCTTCCCCTCCCCTCCCCCCCCCCTCAACCACACTTCCCTCTGTAGCTCCTCCGGACCCCTCCATACCCCAATGACCCCTCCCAAACCAAAACTCTCCACCCCATACAATAGAGGCCGCCGTACCCCTACCCCTCATACCACCCCCACAATTACCCCACAATCCCCATCCCCTGCCCAACACAGAAAATTGCGGCCACAACGCTATATTTAACCAGCTAAAACTTTCGTTCCTTCGCCCATGTACTATTTATTCTTGAAATAAAACAAGGAAAAACACAAACTGGATTTTCCTTTCGTAGTAAAACATATATTTTACAGAACGAGGCCTAAAATAGCACATATTAGATATTGGGTTAATTGTTTACCATTCACAAACTCTTTTGGAAACACCACACTAATTATTAATTAATACATACTTTTAAACACACACACACACACACACATGTCAGTTAGCCTAAATTCTCCAACATTCATTCATAAAACCGCCTGTCAGGACTGCAACCTCATCAAACAAAGCTGTCAGGTATTTCTAACTGACAACACAAGATAACAACTTCACATATCAATCATTGCAACTGTTGATCAAAAGATACTAACTAACCTTGCTATGAGATATAAATACAAGTGAAAAATTTGATCCTGAAGGCAACTCCAGCGTGGCCTAGTCGGATAGAACATATTCTTAATCTGGATAGACCTGCATTCGAGCCTGTCGGAACAGTTGCAAGTACAGGGCACAGATTTCTCTGTGTGTCCCCTCATGTAGGAGCATCAGTTTCGATAGACTCTCTGGATAGCCGAAAGAGTGATTGACTGACCCCTTAGAATGTGGGGAAGGGTTGAAGTCCGGGGGCCCACGTAAGGATACCTGGATCCACTGACCTCTGGGAGGTCTTTCAATCCACCTGGATTTCAGGTGGGGAGAAGGGAGGCAATTTGGGTCGACACAAATAGCTTCCTGGACCCAAAACCGCATGAGTACACGGACACGCACACAGACACTCATGGACTCTGACACGAACCAAAGGTTCGTGTCAGATAATAAGGAAGCGAGAATAGGTTGGTTAGGTTAGGTTGGTTAGGTTAGGTTGGTTAGGTTGGTTGGTTAGGTTGGTTGGTTAAGTTGGTTGGTTGGTTAGGTTGGTTCGTTAGGTTGGTTAGGTTGGTTGGTTAGGTTGGTTGGTTAGGTTGGTTAGGTTGGTTGGTTGGTTAGGTTAGGTTGGTTGGTTAGGTTGGTTGGTTAGGTTAGGTTGGTTGGTTAGGTAGGTTGGTTAGGTTGGCTGGTTAGGATGGTTAGGTTGGTTGGTTAGGCTGGTTGGTTGGTTAGGTTGGTTAGTTAGGCTGGTTGGTTAGGTTAGGTTGGTTAGTTTGGTTGGTTAGGTTTGTTGGTTAGGTTAGATTGCTTAGGTTGGTTGATTAGGTTGGTTGATTTGGTTGGTTGATTTTGTTGGTTGGTTAGGTTAGGTAGCTTAGGTTGGTTGACTAGGTTGGTTAGGTTGGTTGGTTTGGTTGGTTGGTTAGGTGGGTTAGGTTAGGTGGGTTGTTTGGTTAGGTTGGTTGGTTAGGTGGGATAATTAGGTTAGGTTGGTTGGTTAGGTTAGGTTGCTTAGGTTGGTTGATTAGGTTGCTTAGGTTGGTTGATTAGGTTGGTTAGGTTAGGTTGCTTAGGTTGGTTGATTAGGTTGGTTAGGTTGGTTGGTAAGGTTGGTTAGGTTGGTTAGAATTAGAATTTGAGTTAGAATTTTAGGTTAGAACAAACATAAGTATGGTTTAATAAGCAATTTAGATAATATGTACGCTTAGGTTGGTTAAGTTGGGTTGGTTAGGGTATGTTGTAAGGTACAGTTAAGGTTTTGGGGTTGTTATTTTGTAGTTGACTGTGTAAGGCAATATTTGTATTATTCCACTGACTGATATATATATATATATATATATATATATATATATATATATATATATATATATATATATATATATATATATATATATATATATATATATATATATATATATATATATATATATATATATATTATATATATATATATATATATATATATATATATATATATATATATATATATATATATATATATATATATATATATATATATATTTCGGTTAGGTTAGGTTGGTTTAGGCTAGGAAATAGGCTACGTTTGTAAAAATAGCAATAGGTAAAAAAATAAAAAAATGAATAAAGTATAAATAATTATAATTTATTTAAAAACAATAAAAATATGAAGAGAAAAAAATAGCTTTAATTTTAGTAACGTATCTTATCACCGAATGCCTCTGTTCACCTAGCAGTAAATAGGTATCCAGGAGTTGGTTAGGTTAGGGTTAGTTTTGGCTAGGAAATAAGCTACGTTTGGAGGGTTAGGTTAGGTTATTTTTGGCTAGGAAATAGGCTAGGTTTGTAGAAATAGGGCAGTAATTGTAGGTAGCGTTTCCTATCACCGAATGCCTCTATTCACCTAGCAGTAAATAGGTATCCAGAAGTTAGTTAGTTAGGTTAGTTTAGATAAGGTTAGGTTAGGTTAAATTAGTTAGGTTAGGTTAGATTAGGTTAGGTTAGTTATTGCTGGGAAATAGGCTAGGTTTGTAGAAATAAAAATAGGGTTGTAACTGTTGGTAGCAATTCTTATCACCGAATGCCTCTGTTCACCTAGCAGTAAATTAGGTATGTAGGAGTTAGTTAGGATAGGTTAGGTTAGGTTAGATTAGGTTAGATTTGTTTTGGCTAGGAAATAGGCTAGGTTTGTAGAAATAGAAAAAGGGCTGTAATTGTTCGTAACGTTTCCTATCACCGAATGCCTCTGTTCACCTAGTAGTAAGTAAGTATCCAGGAGTTAGTTAGGTTAGATTGGTTAGATTAGTTTAGGCTAGGAAATAGGCTAGGTTTGTAGAAATTGAAATAGGGCTGTAATTGTTGGTAGCGTTTCCTATCACCGAGTGCCTCTGTTCACCTAGCAGTAAGTAAGTATCCAAAAGTTAGTTAGTTTAGGTTAGGTTAGATTAGGTTACGTTAGTTTTGGCTAAGAAATAGGCTAGGTTTGTAGAAAAAGAAATAGGGCTTTAATTGTTGGTAGCGTTTCCTATCACCGAATTCCTCTGTTCACCTAGCAGTAAATAGGTATCCAGGAGTTAGTTAGGTTAGGTTAGGTTAGATTAGGTTAGGTTGGTTTAGGCCTAGGTTTGTAGAAATAGGGCTGTAATTGTTGGTAGTGTTTCCTATGACCGAATGCCTCTGTTCACCTAGCAGTAAATAGGTATCCAGGAGTTAGTTAGGTTAGGTTAGATTGGGTTAGGTTAGTTAAGGCTAGGAAATAGGCTAGGTTTGTAGAAATAAAAAAAGGGTTCTAATTGTTGGTAGAGTTTCCTATTACCGATTGCCTCTGTTTACCTAGCAGTTAATAGGTATCCAAGAGTTAGTTAGGTTAGGTTAGGTTAGGTTAGATTAGCTTAGGTTAGGTTAGATTAGGTTAGATTAGGTTAGGTTAGATTAAATTAGGTTGGTTTAGGCTAGGTTTGTAGAAATGAGGCTGTAATTGTTGGGAGCGTTTCCTATCACCGAATGCCTGTGTTCACCTAGCAGTAAATAGGTATCCAGGAGTTACTAATTAAGCTAGCTACTTGGGGCATGGTGAGTGAGTGAGGGTTAGTTAGTCAGTCACTAGTTGGACCTTGTGGGGTGGTGGGTGTTGGAGACCACTATAAGCCTAACATGTATAAAGTGCCTGTCTGCCTGTCCCCCGACTCAATCATGTTACATGTATTGACTAAATGAAGCCTAAGAGAGCATAGCCAAGGCCTAAGATGAGTTATTTGTCAGCAGCAGCAGCAACTTGTGCGACATCAGTGGCAGCGGCGGCATCCCATCCTTTTCTATTTTGGAGCAACAGTAGTAGTAGTAGTAGTAGTAGTCCATTTGTTGTTGGTTAATTTGACTAAATAGTTGCAATAAGTGCTATCATTAATGGAGAATTGGCTGCTATGTGTGAGTATCCTCCGCCTACCTGCCCGCCCGCCGCAGTTACCATTATCTTGTCTCACTCACTCACATGTGATTAGTTACTACTTGTATACAATAGCAACGGCCATATTACCTACCTATCACCTTGAGAACACTGCGTCTCGTCCCATACATCAGTCAGGTTAAGCACCGTTGACTTTGGTTAGTACTTGGATGGGTGTCCTGCCTGGGAACACCAACTGCTGCTGATGGTATACATATTTGGGCAGTCTCCGTGGGTCAGTGTGTGTGTGTGTGTACAAGAATGTCGCACATGGAAATGTGTACATGCCATTTTAATAATAGTTTACCATCCATGAAGAAAACGTCTACCTATTTCTCATTCCATTGTCTCTCTCTGCCGGCCGGCCTACCTACCTGCTAAAACTTGTCCACTCAATATGCTGTTGAATATCTATCTCCAGTGATCACTTACCCTTAATTCCTACATTATTAACCAAATGATCTCATTAACAAATCTCTACACAAATCAACCACCTACTTTCCTGCTAACATCAATCACAACAACTAATACACTCAACTCAGTCCCAAACACTTTTCTTATTCCTTCCTCAACACCTCGCCCTATATAACCTATCTTACAAAATTAAATTTAAATACCTAACTGCCAACCCATCCCCCATCCCTTCCCCTCCCTCCCCTCCCCCCCCCCCTCAACCACACTTCCCTCTGTAGCTCCTCCGGACCCCTCCATACCCCAATGACCCCTCCCAAACCAAAACTCTCCACCCCATACAATAGAGGCCGCCGTACCCCTACCCCTCATACCACCCCCACAATTACCCCACAATCCCCATCCCCTGCCCAACACAGAAAATTGCGGCCACAACGCTATATTTAACCAGCTAAAACTTTCGTTCCTTCGCCCATGTACTATTTATTCTTGAAATAAAACAAGGAAAAACACAAACTGGATTTTCCTTTCGTAGTAAAACATATATTTTACAGAACGAGGCCTAAAATAGCACATATTAGATATTGGGTTAATTGTTTACCATTCACAAACTCTTTTGGAAACACCACACTAATTATTAATTAATACATACTTTTAAACACACACACACACACACATGTCAGTTAGCCTAAATTCTCCAACATTCATTCATAAAACCGCCTGTCAGGACTGCAACCTCATCAAACAAAGCTGTCAGGTATTTCTAACTGACAACACAAGATAACAACTTCACATATCAATCATTGCAACTGTTGATCAAAAGATACTAACTAACCTTGCTATGAGATATAAATACAAGTGAAAAATTTGATCCTGAAGGCAACTCCAGCGTGGCCTAGTCGGATAGAACATATTCTTAATCTGGATAGACCTGCATTCGAGCCTGTCGGAACAGTTGCAAGTACAGGGCACAGATTTCTCTGTGTGTCCCCTCATGTAGGAGCATCAGTTTCGATAGACTCTCTGGATAGCCGAAGAGTGATTGACTGACCCCTTAGAATGTGGGGAAGGGTTGAAGTCCGGGGGCCCACGTAAGGATACCTGGATCCACTGACCTCTGGGAGGTCTTTCAATCCACCTGGATTTCAGGTGGGGAGAAGGGAGGCAATTTGGGTCGACACAAATAGCTTCCTGGACCCAAAACCGCATGAGTACACGGACACGCACACAGACACTCATGGACTCTGACACGAACCAAAGGTTCGTGTCAGATAATAAGGAGCGAGAATAGGTTGGTTAGGTTAGGTTGGTTAGGTTAGGTTGGTTAGGTTGGTTGGTTAGGTTGGTTGGTTAAGTTGGTTGGTTGGTTAGGTTGGTTCGTTAGGTTGGTTAGGTTGGTTGGTTAGGTTGGTTGGTTAGGTTGGTTAGGTTGGTTGGTTGGTTAGGTTGGTTGGTTAGGTTGGTTGGTTAGGTTAGGTTGGTTGGTTAGGTAGGTTGGTTAGGTTGGCTGGTTAGGATGGTTAGGTTGGTTGGTTAGGCTGGTTGGTTGGTTAGGTTGGTTAGTTAGGCTGGTTGGTTAGGTTAGGTTGGTTAGTTTGGTTGGTTAGGTTTGTTGGTTAGGTTAGATTGCTTAGGTTGGTTGATTAGGTTGGTTGATTTGGTTGGTTGATTTTGTTGGTTGGTTAGGTTAGGTAGCTTAGGTTGGTTGACTAGGTTGGTTAGGTTGGTTGGTTTGGTTGGTTGGTTAGGTGGGTTAGGTTAGGTGGGTTGTTTGGTTAGGTTGGTTGGTTAGGTGGGATAATTAGGTTAGGTTGGTTGGTTAGGTTAGGTTGCTTAGGTTGGTTGATTAGGTTGCTTAGGTTGGTTGATTAGGTTGGTTAGGTTAGGTTGCTTAGGTTGGTTGATTAGGTTGGTTAGGTTGGTTGGTAAGGTTGGTTAGGTTGGTTAGAATTAGAATTTGAGTTTAGAATTTTAGGTTAGAACAAACATAAGTATGGTTTAATAAGCAATTTAGATATATGTACGCTTAGGTTGGTTAAGTTGGGTTGGTTAGGGTATGTTGTAGGTACAGTTAAGGTTGGTAAGTTGGGTTGGTTAGGGTATGTTGGTAAGGTACAGTTAAGGTTGGTTATTTTGTAGTTGACTGTGTAAGGCAATATTTGTATTATTCCACTGACTGATATATATATATATATATATATATATATATATATATATATATATATATATATATATATATAATATATATATATATATATATACTATATATATATATATATATATATATATATATATATATATAATATATATATATATATATATATATATATATATATATACTATTATATATATATATATATATACTATATATATATATAATATATATATATATATATATATATATATATATATATATATATATATATATATATATATATATACTATATATATTTATTTCGGTTAGGTTAGGTTGGTTTAGGCTAGGAAATAGGCTACGTTTGTAAAAATAGCAATAGGTAAAAAAATTAAAGAAATGAATAAAGTATAAATAAATTATAATTTATTTAAAAACAATAAAAATATGAAGAGAAAAAAAATAGCTTTAATTTTAGGTAACGTATCTTATCACCGAATGCCTCTGTTCACCTAGCAGTAAATAGGTATCCAGGAGTTGGTTAGGTTAGGTTAGTTTTGGCTAGGAAATAAGCTACGTTTGGAGGGTTAGGTTAGGTTATTTTTGGCTAGGAAATAGGCTAGGTTTGTAGAAATAGGGCAGTAATTGTAGGTAGCGTTTCCTATCACCGAATGCCTCTATTCACCTAGCAGTAAATAGGTATCCAGAAGTTAGTTAGTTAGGTTAGTTTAGATAAGGTTAGGTTAGGTTAAATTAGGTTAGGTTAGATTAGGTTAGGTTAGTTATTGCTGGGAAATAGGCTAGGTTTGTAGAAATAAAAATAGGGTTGTAACTGTTGGTAGCAATTCTTATCACCGAATGCCTCTGTTCACCTAGCAGTAAATAGGTATGTAGGAGTTAGTTAGGATAGGTTAGGTTAGGTTAGATTAGGTTAGATTTGTTTTGGCTAGGAAATAGGCTAGGTTTGTAGAAATAGAAAAAGGGCTGTAATTGTTCGTAACGTTTCCTATCACCGAATGCCTCTGTTCACCTAGTAGTAAGTAAGTATCCAGGAGTTAGTTAGGTTAGATTGGTTAGATTAGTTTAGGCTAGGAAATAGGCTAGGTTTGTAGAAATTGAAATAGGGCTGTAATTGTTGGTAGCGTTTCCTATCACCGAGTGCCTCTGTTCACCTAGCAGTAAGTAAGTATCCAAAAGTTAGTTAGTTTAGGTTAGGTTAGATTAGGTTACGTTAGTTTTGGCTAAGAAATAGGCTAGGTTTGTAGAAAAAGAAATAGGGCTTTAATTGTTGGTAGCGTTTCCTATCACCGAATTCCTCTGTTCACCTAGCAGTAAATAGGTATCCAGGAGTTAGTTAGGTTAGGTTAGGTTAGATTAGGTTAGGTTGGTTTAGGCCTAGGTTTGTAGAAATAGGGCTGTAATTGTTGGTAGTGTTTCCTATGACCGAATGCCTCTGTTCACCTAGCAGTAAATAGGTATCCAGGAGTTAGTTAGGTTAGGTTAGATTGGGTTAGGTTAGTTAAGGCTAGGAAATAGGCTAGGTTTGTAGAAATAAAAAAAGGGTTCTAATTGTTGGTAGAGTTTCCTATTACCGATTGCCTCTGTTTACCTAGCAGTTAATAGGTATCCAAGAGTTAGTTAGGTTAGGTTAGGTTAGGTTAGATTAGCTTAGGTTAGGTTAGATTAGGTTAGATTAGGTTAGGTTAGATTAAATTAGGTTGGTTTAGGCTAGGTTTGTAGAAATGAGGCTGTAATTGTTGGGAGCGTTTCCTATCACCGAATGCCTGTGTTCACCTAGCAGTAAATAGGTATCCAGGAGTTACTAATTAAGCTAGCTACTTGGGGCATGGTGAGTGAGTGAGGGTTAGTTAGTCAGTCACTAGTTGGACCTTGTGGGGTGGTGGGTGTTGGAGACCACTATAAGCCTAACATGTATAAAGTGCCTGTCTGCCTGTCCCCCGACTCAATCATGTTACATGTATTGACTAAATGAAGCCTAAGAGAGCATAGCCAAGGCCTAAGATGAGTTATTTGTCAGCAGCAGCAGCAACTTGTGCGACATCAGTGGCAGCGGCGGCATCCCATCCTTTTCTATTTTGGAGCAACAGTAGTAGTAGTAGTAGTAGTAGTCCATTTGTTGTTGGTTAATTTGACTAAATAGTTGCAATAAGTGCTATCATTAATGGAGAATTGGCTGCTATGTGTGAGTATCCTCCGCCTACCTGCCCGCCCGCCGCAGTTACCATTATCTTGTCTCACTCACTCACATGTGATTAGTTACTACTTGTATACAATAGCAACGGCCATATTACCTACCTATCACCTTGAGAAACACTGCGTCTCGTCCCATACATCAGTCAGGTTAAGCACCGTTGACTTTGGTTAGTACTTGGATGGGTGTCCTGCCTGGGAACACCAACTGCTGCTGATGGTATACATATTTGGGCAGTCTCCGTGGGTCAGTGTGTGTGTGTGTGTACAAGAATGTCGCACATGGAAATGTGTACATGCCATTTTAATAATAGTTTACCATCCATGAAGAAAACGTCTACCTATTTCTCATTCCATTGTCTCTCTCTGCCGGCCGGCCTACCTACCTGCTAAAACTTGTCCACTCAATATGCTGTTGAATATCTATCTCCAGTGATCACTTACCCTTAATTCCTACATTATTAACCAAATGATCTCATTAACAAATCTCTACACAAATCAACCACCTACTTTCCTGCTAACATCAATCACAACAACTAATACACTCAACTCAGTCCCAAACACTTTTCTTATTCCTTCCTCAACACCTCGCCCTATATAACCTATCTTACAAAATTAAATTTAAATACCTAACTGCCAACCCATCCCCCATCCCTTCCCCTCCCCTCCCCCCCCCCCCTCAACCACACTTCCCTCTGTAGCTCCTCCGGACCCCTCCATACCCCAATGACCCCTCCCAAACCAAAACTCTCCACCCCATACAATAGAGGCCGCCGTACCCCTACCCCTCATACCACCCCCACAATTACCCCACAATCCCCATCCCCTGCCCAACACAGAAAATTGCGGCCACAACGCTATATTTAACCAGCTAAAACTTTCGTTCCTTCGCCCATGTACTATTTATTCTTGAAATAAAACAAGGAAAAACACAAACTGGATTTTCCTTTCGTAGTAAAACATATATTTTACAGAACGAGGCCTAAAATAGCACATATTAGATATTGGGTTAATTGTTTACCATTCACAAACTCTTTTGGAAACACCACACTAATTATTAATTAATACATACTTTTAAACACACACACACACACACACATGTCAGTTAGCCTAAATTCTCCAACATTCATTCATAAAACCGCCTGTCAGGACTGCAACCTCATCAAACAAAGCTGTCAGGTATTTCTAACTGACAACACAAGATAACAACTTCACATATCAATCATTGCAACTGTTGATCAAAAGATACTAACTAACCTTGCTATGAGATATAAATACAAGTGAAAAATTTGATCCTGAAGGCAACTCCAGCGTGGCCTAGTCGGATAGAACATATTCTTAATCTGGATAGACCTGCATTCGAGCCTGTCGGAACAGTTGCAAGTACAGGGCACAGATTTCTCTGTGTGTCCCCTCATGTAGGAGCATCAGTTTCGATAGACTCTCTGGATAGCCGAAGAGTGATTGACTGACCCCTTAGAATGTGGGGAAGGGTTGAAGTCCGGGGGCCCACGTAAGGATACCTGGATCCACTGACCTCTGGGAGGTCTTTCAATCCACCTGGATTTCAGGTGGGGAGAAGGGAGGCAATTTGGGTCGACACAAATAGCTTCCTGGACCCAAAACCGCATGAGTACACGGACACGCACACAGACACTCATGGACTCTGACACGAACCAAAGGTTCGTGTCAGATAATAAGGAGCGAGAATAGGTTGGTTAGGTTAGGTTGGTTAGGTTAGGTTGGTTAGGTTGGTTGGTTAGGTTGGTTGGTTAAGTTGGTTGGTTGGTTAGGTTGGTTCGTTAGGTTGGTTAGGTTGGTTGGTTAGGTTGGTTGGTTAGGTTGGTTAGGTTGGTTGGTTGGTTAGGTTAGGTTGGTTGGTTAGGTTGGTTGGTTAGGTTAGGTTGGTTGGTTAGGTAGGTTGGTTAGGTTGGCTGGTTAGGATGGTTAGGTTGGTTGGTTAGGCTGGTTGGTTGGTTAGGTTGGTTAGTTAGGCTGGTTGGTTAGGTTAGGTTGGTTAGTTTGGTTGGTTAGGTTTGTTGGTTAGGTTAGATTGCTTAGGTTGGTTGATTAGGTTGGTTGATTTGGTTGGTTGATTTTGTTGGTTGGTTAGGTTAGGTAGCTTAGGTTGGTTGACTAGGTTGGTTAGGTTGGTTGGTTTGGTTGGTTGGTTAGGTGGGTTAGGTTAGGTGGGTTGTTTGGTTAGGTTGGTTGGTTAGGTGGGATAATTAGGTTAGGTTGGTTGGTTAGGTTAGGTTGCTTAGGTTGGTTGATTAGGTTGCTTAGGTTGGTTGATTAGGTTGGTTAGGTTAGGTTGCTTAGGTTGGTTGATTAGGTTGGTTAGGTTGGTTGGTAAGGTTGGTTAGGTTGGTTAGAATTAGAATTTGAGTTTAGAATTTTAGGTTAGAACAAACATAAGTATGGTTTAATAAGCAATTTAGATAATATGTACGCTTAGGTTGGTTAAGTTGGGTTGGTTAGGGTATGTTGGTAAGGTACAGTTAAGGTTGGTTATTTTGTAGTTGACTGTGTAAGGTAATATTGTATTATTCCACTGACTGATATGATTAGATATATATATATATATATATATATATATATATATATATATATATATATATAGGCTTATTGGCCCATACGAGGCATCTCCTATCTAAACACAAAGATTAATCCAGTGTAATTGGCCTGTTATGTTGGACATTGTCTTCTGTGTTGGCATCGATATGTTCTTGTCTTGTCCTTACCTCATGGTGGGTAGAGTAAATAGTTCCGTGATTTGGGTGTTCATGGTAGGTCGCTCTATTCTTATGTGAATTGCCTCAAGAATTTGTAATCTTCTTGAATCTTGGGTTTTGTCTATTATGCAAGTATTCTTGTTCAACATTTCTCTTGTTAGAGTAATGTCATGGGCTTGTCTCATGTGATTCCTAGGGGCACCAGATTGAAGATGGCATGTCAAACGCCTCGTCAGCTTGGTCGACGTCATACCTATGTACTTACATTGAAGGTTACATCCTTCGTGGGGGCAAGTGTACATGTATACAACGCTTGACTGCTGTAGAGGGTTCTCCGTCGGCTTCGGGCTGTTTTTGATAAGGAGTTCGGAAGTCTTCTTGGTTTTGTAGATATATATATATATATATATATATATATATATATATATATATATATATATATATATATATATATATATATATATATTTCGGTTAGGTTAGGTTGGTTTAGGCTAGGAAATAGGCTACGTTTGTAAAAATAGCAATAGGTAAAAAAATAAAAAAATGAATAAAGTATAAATAAATTATAATTTATTTAAAAACAATAAAAATATGAAGAGAAAAAAATAGCTTTAATTTTAGGTAACGTATCTTATCACCGAATGCCTCTGTTCACCTAGCAGTAAATAGGTATCCAGGAGTTGGTTAGGTTAGGTTAGTTTTGGCTAGGAAATAAGCTACGTTTGGAGGGTTAGGTTAGGTTATTTTTGGCTAGGAAATAGGCTAGGTTTGTAGAAATAGGGCAGTAATTGTAGGTAGCGTTTCCTATCACCGAATGCCTCTATTCACCTAGCAGTAAATAGGTATCCAGAAGTTAGTTAGTTAGGTTAGTTTAGATAAGGTTAGGTTAGGTTAAATTAGGTTAGGTTAGGTTAGATTAGGTTAGGTTAGTTATTGCTGGGAAATAGGCTAGGTTTGTAGAAATAAAAATAGGGTTGTAACTGTTGGTAGCAATTCTTATCACCGAATGCCTCTGTTCACCTAGCAGTAAATAGGTATGTAGGAGTTAGTTAGGATAGGTTAGGTTAGGTTAGATTAGGTTAGATTTGTTTTGGCTAGGAAATAGGCTAGGTTTGTAGAAATAGAAAAAGGGCTGTAATTGTTGTAACGTTTCCTATCACCGAATGCCTCTGTTCACCTAGTAGTAAGTAAGTATCCAGGAGTTAGTTAGGTTAGATTGGTTAGATTAGTTTAGGCTAGGAAATAGGCTAGGTTTGTAGAAATTGAAATAGGGCTGTAATTGTTGGTAGCGTTTCCTATCACCGAGTGCCTCTGTTCACCTAGCAGTAAGTAAGTATCCAAAAGTTAGTTAGTTTAGGTTAGGTTAGATTAGGTTACGTTAGTTTTGGCTAAGAAATAGGCTAGGTTTGTAGAAAAAGAAATAGGGCTTTAATTGTTGGTAGCGTTTCCTATCACCGAATTCCTCTGTTCACCTAGCAGTAAATAGGTATCCAGGAGTTAGTTAGGTTAGGTTAGGTTAGATTAGGTTAGGTTGGTTTAGGCCTAGGTTTGTAGAAATAGGGCTGTAATTGTTGGTAGTGTTTCCTATGACCGAATGCCTCTGTTCACCTAGCAGTAAATAGGTATCCAGGAGTTAGTTAGGTTAGGTTAGATTGGGTTAGGTTAGTTAAGGCTAGGAAATAGGCTAGGTTTGTAGAAATAAAAAAAGGGTTCTAATTGTTGGTAGAGTTTCCTATTACCGATTGCCTCTGTTTACCTAGCAGTTAATAGGTATCCAAGAGTTAGTTAGGTTAGGTTAGGTTAGGTTAGATTAGCTTAGGTTAGGTTAGATTAGGTTAGATTAGGTTAGGTTAGATTAAATTAGGTTGGTTTAGGCTAGGTTTGTAGAAATGAGGCTGTAATTGTTGGGAGCGTTTCCTATCACCGAATGCCTGTGTTCACCTAGCAGTAAATAGGTATCCAGGAGTTACTAATTAAGCTAGCTACTTGGGGCATGGTGAGTGAGTGAGGGTTAGTTAGTCAGTCACTAGTTGGACCTTGTGGGGTGGTGGGTGTTGGAGACCACTATAAGCCTAACATGTATAAAGTGCCTGTCTGCCTGTCCCCCGACTCAATGATGTTACATGTATTGACTAAATGAAGCCTAAGAGAGCATAGCCAAGGCCTAAGATGAGTTATTTGTCAGCAGCAGCAGCAACTTGTGCGAGATCAGTGGCAGCGGCGGCATCCCATCCTTTTCTATTTTGGAGCAACAGTAGTAGTAGTAGTAAAATTAGTAGTAGTCCATTTGTTGTTGGTTAATTTGACTAAATAGTTGCAATAAGTGCTATCATTAATGGAGAATTGGCTGCTATGTGTGAGTATCCTCCGCCTACCTGCCCGCCCGCCGCAGTTACCATTATCTTGTCTCACTCACTCACATGTGATTAGTTACTACTTGTATACAATAGCAACGGCCATATTACCTACCTATCACCTTGAGAACACTGCGTCTCGTCCCATACATCAGTCAGGTTAAGCACCGTTGACTTTGGTTAGTACTTGGATGGGTGTCCTGCCTGGGAACACCAACTGCTGCTGATGGTATACATATTTGGGCAGTCTCCGTGGGTCAGTGTGTGTGTGTGTGTACAAGAATGTCGCACATGGAAATGTGTACATGCCATTTTAATAATAGTTTACCATCCATGAAGAAAACGTCTACCTATTTCTCATTCCATTGTCTCTCTCTGCCGGCCGGCCTACCTACCTGCTAAAACTTGTCCACTCAATATGCTGTTGAATATCTATCTCCAGTGATCACTTACCCTTAATTCCTACATTATTAACCAAATGATCTCATTAACAAATCTCTACACAAATCAACCACCTACCTTCCTGCTAACATCAATCACAACAACTAATACACTCAACTCAGTCCCAAACACTTTTCTTATTCCTTCCTCAACACCTCGCCCTATATAACCTATCTTACAAAATTAAATTTAAATACCTAACTGCCAACCCATCCCCCATCCCTTCCCCTCCCTCCCTCCCCCCCCCTCAACCACACTTCCCTCTGTAGCTCCTCCGGACCCCTCCATACCCCAATGACCCCTCCCAAACCAAAACTCTCCACCCCATACAATAGAGGCCGCCGTACCCCTACCCCTCATACCACCCCCACAATTACCCCACAATCCCCATCCCCTGCCCAACACAGAAAATTGCGGCCACAACGCTATATTTAACCAGCTAAAACTTTCGTTCCTTCGCCCATGTACTATTTATTCTTGAAATAAAACAAGGAAAAACACAAACTGGATTTTCCTTTCGTAGTAAAACATATATTTTACAGAACGAGGCCTAAAATAGCACATATTAGATATTGGGTTACTTGTTTACCATTCACAAACTCTTTTGGAAACACCACACTAATTATTAATTAATACATACTTTTAAACACACACACACACACACACATGTCAGTTAGCCTAAATTCTCCAACATTCATTCATAAAACCGCCTGTCAGGACTGCAACCTCATCAAACAAAGCTGTCAGGTATTTCTAACTGACAACACAAGATAACAACTTCACATATCAATCATTGCAACTGTTGATCAAAAGATACTAACTAACCTTGCTATGAGATATAAATACAAGTGAAAAATTTGATCCTGAAGGCAACTCCAGCGTGGCCTAGTCAGGATAGAACATATTCTTAATCTGGATAGACCTGCATTCGAGCCTGTCGGAACAGTTGCAAGTACAGGGCACAGATTTCTCTGTGTGTCCCCTCATGTAGGAGCATCAGTTTCGATAGACTCTCTGGATAGCCGAAGAGTGATTGACTGACCCCTTAGAATGTGGGGAAGGGTTGAAGTCCGGGGCCCACGTACGGATACCTGGATCCACTGACCTCTGGGAGGTCTTTCAATCCACCTGGATTTCAGGTGGGGAGAAGGGAGGCAATTTGGGTCGACACAAATAGCTTCCTGGACCCAAAACCGCATGAGTACACGGACACGCACACAGACACTCATGGACTCTGACACGAACCAAAGGTTCGTGTCAGATAATAAGAAGCGAGAATAGGTTGGTTAGGTTAGGTTGGTTAGGTTAGGTTGGTTAGGTTGGTTGGTTAGGTTGGTTGGTTAAGTTGGTTGGTTGGTTAGGTTGGTTCGTTAGGTTGGTTAGGTTGGTTGGTTAGGTTGGTTGGTTAGGTTGGTTAGGTTGGTTGGTTGGTTAGGTTAGGTTGGTTGGTTAGGTTGGTTGGTTAGGTTAGGTTGGTTGGTTAGGTAGGTTGGTTAGGTTGGCTGGTTAGGATGGTTAGGTTGGTTGGTTAGGCTGGTTGGTTGGTTAGGTTGGTTAGTTAGGCTGGTTGGTTAGGTTAGGTTGGTTAGTTTGGTTGGTTAGGTTTGTTGGTTAGGTTAGATTGCTTAGGTTGGTTGATTAGGTTGGTTGATTTGGTTGGTTGATTTTGTTGGTTGGTTAGGTTAGGTAGCTTAGGTTGGTTGACTAGGTTGGTTAGGTTGGTTGGTTGGTTGGTTGGTTAGGTGGGTTAGGTTAGGTGGGTTGTTTGGTTAGGTTGGTTGGTTAGGTGGGATAATTAGGTTAGGTTGGTTGGTTAGGTTAGGTTGCTTAGGTTGGTTGATTAGGTTGCTTAGGTTGGTTGATTAGGTTGGTTAGGTTAGGTTGCTTAGGTTGGTTGATTAGGTTGGTTAGGTTGGTTGGTAAGAGTGGTTAGGTTGGTTAGAATTAGAATTTGAGGTTAGAATTTTAGGTTAGAACAAACATAAGTATGGTTTTAATAAGCAATTTAGATAATATGTACGCTTAGGTTGGTTAAGTTGGGTTGGTTAGGGTATGTTGGTAAGGTACAGTTAAGGTTGGTTATTTTGTAGTTGACTGTGTAAGGCAATATTTGTATTATTTCCACTGATTGATTGATATATATATATATATACATATATATATATATATATATATATATTCTCAAGTGAACAATCTTACAATACTAGTTGATTTTATACCCGCATTAGGTCAGGTGATAATACAATGAAGGTGAAAAACATGGGGGGATACATAAGGGATAAACATAGGGCTGCAGAAGGCTTATTGGCCCATACGAGGCATCTCCTATCTAAACACAAAGATTAATCCAGTGTAATTGGCCTGTTATGTTGGACATTGTCTTCTGTGTTGGCATCGATATGTTCTTGTCTTGTCCTTACTCTCATGGTGGGTAGAGTAAATAGTTCCGTGATTTGGGTGTTCATGGTAGGTCGCTCTATTCTTATGTGAATTGCCTCAAGAATTTGTAATCTTCTTGAATCTTGGGTTTTGTCTATTATGCAAGTATTCTTGTTCAACATTTCTCTTGTTAGAGTAATGTCATGGGCTTGTCTCATGTGATTCCTAGGGGCACCAGATTGAAGATGGCATGTCAAACGCCTCGTCAGCTTGGTCGACGTCATACCTATGTACTTACTATATATATATATATATATATATATATATATATATATATATATATATATATATATATATATATATATATTTCGGTTAGGTTAGGTTGGTTTAGGCTAGGAAATAGGCTACGTTTGTAAAAATAGCAATAGGTAAAAAAATTAAAAAAATGAATAAAGTATAAATAAATTATAATTTATTTAAAAACAATAAAAATATGAAGAGAAAAAAATAGCTTTAATTTTAGGTAACGTATCTTATCACCGAATGCCTCTGTTCACCTAGCAGTAAATAGGTATCCAGGAGTTGGTTAGGTTAGGTTAGTTTTGGCTAGGAAATAAGCTACGTTTGGAGGGTTAGGTTAGGTTATTTTTGGCTAGGAAATAGGCTAGGTTTGTAGAAATAGGGCAGTAATTGTAGGTAGCGTTTCCTATCACCGAATGCCTCTATTCACCTAGCAGTAAATAGGTATCCAGAAGTTAGTTAGTTAGGTTAGTTTAGATAAGGTTAGGTTAGGTTAAATTAGTTAGGTTAGGTTAGATTAGGTTAGGTTAGTTATTGCTGGGAAATAGGCTAGGTTTGTAGAAATAAAAATAGGGTTGTAACTGTTGGTAGCAATTCTTATCACCGAATGCCTCTGTTCACCTAGCAGTAAATAGGTATGTAGGAGTTAGTTAGGATAGGTTAGGTTAGGTTAGATTAGGTTAGATTTGTTTTGGCTAGGAAATAGGCTAGGTTTGTAGAAATAGAAAAAGGGCTGTAATTGTTGGTAACGTTTCCTATCACCGAATGCCTCTGTTCACCTAGTAGTAAGTAAGTATCCAGGAGTTAGTTAGGTTAGATTGGGTTAGATTAGTTTAGGCTAGGAAATAGGCTAGGTTTGTAGAAATTGAAATAGGGCTGTAATTGTTGGTAGCGTTTCCTATCACCGAGTGCCTCTGTTCACCTAGCAGTAAGTAAGTATCCAAAAGTTAGTTAGTTTAGGTTAGGTTAGATTAGGTTACGTTAGTTTTGGCTAAGAAATAGGCTAGGTTTGTAGAAAAAGAAATAGGGCTTTAATTGTTGGTAGCGTTTCCTATCACCGAATTCCTCTGTTCACCTAGCAGTAAATAGGTATCCAGGAGTTAGTTAGGTTAGGTTAGGTTAGATTAGGTTAGGTTGGTTTAGGCCTAGGTTTGTAGAAATAGGGCTGTAATTGTTGGTAGTGTTTCCTATGACCGAATGCCTCTGTTCACCTAGCAGTAAATAGGTATCCAGGAGTTAGTTAGGTTAGGTTAGATTGGGTTAGGTTAGTTAAGGCTAGGAAATAGGCTAGGTTTGTAGAAATAAAAAAAGGGTTCTAATTGTTGGTAGAGTTTCCTATTACCGATTGCCTCTGTTTACCTAGCAGTTAATAGGTATCCAAGAGTTAGTTAGGTTAGGTTAGGTTAGGTTAGATTAGCTTAGGTTAGGTTAGATTAGGTTAGATTAGGTTAGGTTAGATTAAATTAGGTTGGTTTAGGCTAGGTTTGTAGAAATGAGGCTGTAATTGTTGGTAGCGTTTCCTATCACCGAATGCCTGTGTTCACCTAGCAGTAAATAGGTATCCAGGAGTTACTAATTAAGCTAGCTACTTGGGGCATGGTGAGTGAGTGAGGGTTAGTTAGTCAGTCACTAGTTGGACCTTGTGGGGTGGTGGGTGTTGGAGACCACTATAAGCCTAACATGTATAAAGTGCCTGTCTGCCTGTCCCCCGACTCAATGATGTTACATGTATTGACTAAATGAAGCCTAAGAGAGCATAGCCAAGGCCTAAGATGAGTTATTTGTCAGCAGCAGCAGCAACTTGTGCGACGATCAGTGGCAGCGGCGGCATCCCATCCTTTTCTATTTTGGAGCAACAGTAGTAGTAGTAGTAAATTAGTAGTAGTCCATTTGTTGTTGGTTAATTTGACTAAATAGTTGCAATAAGTGCTATCATTAATGGAGAATTGGCTGCTATGTGTGAGTATCCTCCGCCTACCTGCCCGCCCGCCGCAGTTACCATTATCTTGTCTCACTCACTCACATGTGATTAGTTACTACTTGTATACAATAGCAACGGCCATATTACCTACCTATCACCTTGAGAACACTGCGTCTCGTCCCATACATCAGTCAGGTTAAGCACCGTTGACTTTGGTTAGTACTTGGATGGGTGTCCTGCCTGGGAACACCAACTGCTGCTGATGGTATACATATTTGGGCAGTCTCCGTGGGTCAGTGTGTGTGTGTGTGTACAAGAATGTCGCACATGGAAATGTGTACATGCCATTTTAATAATAGTTTACCATCCATGAAGAAAACGTCTACCTATTTCTCATTCCATTGTCTCTCTCTGCCGGCCGGCCTACCTACCTGCTAAAACTTGTCCACTCAATATGCTGTTGAATATCTATCTCCAGTGATCACTTACCCTTAATTCCTACATTATTAACCAAATGATCTCATTAACAAATCTCTACACAAATCAACCACCTACCTTCCTGCTAACATCAATCACAACAACTAATACACTCAACTCAGTCCCAAACACTTTTCTTATTCCTTCCTCAACACCTCGCCCTATATAACCTATCTTACAAAATTAAATTTAAATACCTAACTGCCAACCCATCCCCCATCCCTTCCCCTCCCCTCCCCCCCCCCCCCCTCAACCACACTTCCCTCTGTAGCTCCTCCGGACCCCTCCATACCCCAATGACCCCTCCCAAACCAAAACTCTCCACCCCATACAATAGAGGCCGCCGTACCCCTACCCCTCATACCACCCCCACAATTACCCCACAATCCCCATCCCCTGCCCAACACAGAAAATTGCGGCCACAACGCTATATTTAACCAGCTAAAACTTTCGTTCCTTCGCCCATGTACTATTTATTCTTGAAATAAAACAAGGAAAAACACAAACTGGATTTTCCTTTCGTAGTAAAACATATATTTTACAGAACGAGGCCTAAAATAGCACATATTAGATATTGGGTTACTTGTTTACCATTCACAAACTCTTTTGGAAACACCACACTAATTATTAATTAATACATACTTTTAAACACACACACACACACACATGTCAGTTAGCCTAAATTCTCCAACATTCATTCATAAAACCGCCTGTCAGGACTGCAACCTCATCAAACAAAGCTGTCAGGTATTTCTAACTGACAACACAAGATAACAACTTCACATATCAATCATTGCAACTGTTGATCAAAAGATACTAACTAACCTTGCTATGAGATATAAATACAAGTGAAAAATTTGATCCTGAAGGCAACTCCAGCGTGGCCTAGTCGGATAGAACATATTCTTAATCTGGATAGACCTGCATTCGAGCCTGTCGGAACAGTTGCAAGTACAGGGCACAGATTTCTCTGTGTGTCCCCTCATGTAGGAGCATCAGTTTCGATAGACTCTCTGGATAGCCGAAGAGTGATTGACTGACCCCTTAGAATGTGGGGAAGGGTTGAAGTCCGGGGGCCCACGTACGGATACCTGGATCCACTGACCTCTGGGAGGTCTTTCAATCCACCTGGATTTCAGGTGGGGAGAAGGGAGGCAATTTGGGTCGACACAAATAGCTTCCTGGACCCAAAACCGCATGAGTACACGGACACGCACACAGACACTCATGGACTCTGACACGAACCAAAGGTTCGTGTCAGATAATAAGGAGCGAGAATAGGTTGGTTAGGTTAGGTTGGTTAGGTTAGGTTGGTTAGGTTGGTTGGTTAGGTTGGTTGGTTAAGTTGGTTGGTTGGTTAGGTTGGTTCGTTAGGTTGGTTAGGTTGGTTGGTTAGGTTGGTTGGTTAGGTTGGTTAGGTTGGTTGGTTGGTTAGGTTGGTTGGTTAGGTTGGTTGGTTAGGTTAGGTTGGTTGGTTAGGTAGGTTGGTTAGGTTGGCTGGTTAGGATGGTTAGGTTGGTTGGTTAGGCTGGTTGGTTGGTTAGGTTGGTTAGTTAGGCTGGTTGGTTAGGTTAGGTTGGTTAGTTTGGTTGGTTAGGTTTGTTGGTTAGGTTAGATTGCTTAGGTTGGTTGATTAGGTTGGTTGATTTGGTTGGTTGATTTTGTTGGTTGGTTAGGTTAGGTAGCTTAGGTTGGTTGACTAGGTTGGTTAGGTTGGTTGGTTTGGTTGGTTGGTTAGGTGGGTTAGGTTAGGTGGGTTGTTTGGTTAGGTTGGTTGGTTAGGTGGGATAATTAGGTTAGGTTGGTTGGTTAGGTTAGGTTGCTTAGGTTGGTTGATTAGGTTGCTTAGGTTGGTTGATTAGGTTGGTTAGGTTAGGTTGCTTAGGTTGGTTGATTAGGTTGGTTAGGTTGGTTGGTAAGGTTGGTTAGGTTGGTTAGAATTAGAATTTGAGTTTAGAATTTTAGGTTAGAACAAACATAAGTATGGTTTAATAAGCAATTTAGATAATATGTACGCTTAGGTTGGTTAAGTTGGGTTGGTTAGGGTATGTTGGTAAGGTACAGTTAAGGTTGGTTATTTTGTAGTTGACTGTGTAAGGCAATATTTGTATTATTCCACTGACTGATATATATATATATATATATATATATAATATTATATATATATATATATATATATATATATATATATATATTATATATTATATATACATATATATCTATATATATATATATATATATATACATATATAATATATATACTATATACTATATACTATATATATACTATATTTCTCTTGTTAGAGTAATGTCATGGGCTTGTCTCATGTGATTCCTAGGGGCACCAGATTGAAGATGGCATGTCAAACGCCTCGTCAGCTTGGTCGACGTCATACCTATGTACTTACATTGAAGGTTACATCCTTCGTGGGGGCAAGTGTACATGTATACAACGCTTGACTGCTGTAGAGGGTTCTCCGTCGGCTTCGGGCTGTTTTTGATAAGGAGTTCGGAAGTCTTCTTGGTTTTGTAGAATATTATCAGGTTTATGTTTTGGTTAGAGTAGTGCTTTTTACTCCTTTACGGATTATTTCTTTCATTATTCTTTCCTCTTTTATATGTTCACTGTGCATGGTTGATTTGTAATATAATTTTATTGGGGGTGTTGTGGTTTCTGTTCTAGGTTCTGAATTATACCAACGGTCCAAGTGTCTTCTTATAGCAGCGTTTATTTCCGCGTTGCTATATCCGTTGTTCACCAATACCTGAGTTACTCTTTCAAACTCTCTATATATATATATATATATATATATATATATATATATATATATATATATATATATATATATATATATATATATATATATATATATATATTTCGGTTAGGTTAGGTTGGTTTAGGCTAGGAAATAGGCTACGTTTGTAAAAATAGCAATAGGTAAAAAAATAAAAAAATGAATAAAGTATAAATAAATTATAATTTATTTAAAAACAATAAAAATATGAAGAGAAAAAAATAGCTTTAATTTTAGGTAACGTATCTTATCACCGAATGCCTCTGTTCACCTATCAGTAAATAGGTATCCAGGAGTTGGTTAGGTTAGGTTAGTTTTGGCTAGGAAATAAGCTACGTTTGGAGGGTTAGGTTAGGTTATTTTTGGCTAGGAAATAGGCTAGGTTTGTAGAAATAGGGCAGTAATTGTAGGTAGCGTTTCCTATCACCGAATGCCTCTATTCACCTAGCAGTAAATAGGTATCCAGAAGTTAGTTAGTTAGGTTAGTTTAGATAAGGTTAGGTTAGGTTAAATTAGGTTAGGTTAGGTTAGATTAGGTTAGGTTAGTTATTGCTGGGAAATAGGCTAGGTTTGTAGAAATAAAAATAGGGTTGTAACTGTTGGTAGCAATTCTTATCACCGAATGCCTCTGTTCACCTAGCAGTAAATAGGTATGTAGGAGTTAGTTAGGATAGGTTAGGTTAGGTTAGATTAGGTTAGATTTGTTTTGGCTAGGAAATAGGCTAGGTTTGTAGAAATAGAAAAAGGGCTGTAATTGTTGGTAACGTTTCCTATCACCGAATGCCTCTGTTCACCTAGTAGTAAGTAAGTATCCAGGAGTTAGTTAGGTTAGATTGGGTTAGATTAGTTTAGGCTAGGAAATAGGCTAGGTTTGTAGAAATTGAAATAGGGCTGTAATTGTTGGTAGCGTTTCCTATCACCGAGTGCCTCTGTTCACCTAGCAGTAAGTAAGTATCCAAAAGTTAGTTAGTTTAGGTTAGGTTAGATTAGGTTACGTTAGTTTTGGCTAAGAAATAGGCTAGGTTTGTAGAAAAAGAAATAGGGCTTTAATTGTTGGTAGCGTTTCCTATCACCGAATTCCTCTGTTCACCTAGCAGTAAATAGGTATCCAGGAGTTAGTTAGGTTAGGTTAGGTTAGATTAGGTTAGGTTGGTTTAGGCCTAGGTTTGTAGAAATAGGGCTGTAATTGTTGGTAGTGTTTCCTATGACCGAATGCCTCTGTTCACCTAGCAGTAAATAGGTATCCAGGAGTTAGTTAGGTTAGGTTAGATTGGGTTAGGTTAGTTAAGGCTAGGAAATAGGCTAGGTTTGTAGAAATAAAAAAAGGGTTCTAATTGTTGGTAGAGTTTCCTATTACCGATTGCCTCTGTTTACCTAGCAGTTAATAGGTATCCAAGAGTTAGTTAGGTTAGGTTAGGTTAGGTTAGATTAGCTTAGGTTAGGTTAGATTAGGTTAGATTAGGTTAGGTTAGATTAAATTAGGTTGGTTTAGGCTAGGTTTGTAGAAATGAGGCTGTAATTGTTGGTAGCGTTTCCTATCACCGAATGCCTGTGTTCACCTAGCAGTAAATAGGTATCCAGGAGTTACTAATTAAGCTAGCTACTTGGGGCATGGTGAGTGAGTGAGGGTTAGTTAGTCAGTCACTAGTTGGACCTTGTGGGGTGGTGGGTGTTGGAGACCACTATAAGCCTAACATGTATAAAGTGCCTGTCTGCCTGTCCCCCGACTCAATGATGTTACATGTATTGACTAAATGAAGCCTAAGAGAGCATAGCCAAGGCCTAAGATGAGTTATTTTGTCAGCAGCAGCAGCAACTTGTGCGAGATCAGTGGCAGCGGCGGCATCCCATCCTTTTCTATTTTGGAGCAACAGTAGTAGTAGTAGTAAATTAGTAGTAGTCCATTTGTTGTTGGTTAATTTGACTAAATAGTTGCAATAAGTGCTATCATTAATGGAGAATTGGCTGCTATGTGTGAGTATCCTCCGCCTACCTGCCCGCCCGCCGCAGTTACCATTATCTTGTCTCACTCACTCACATGTGATTAGTTACTACTTGTATACAATAGCAACGGCCATATTACCTACCTATCACCTTGAGAACACTGCGTCTCGTCCCATACATCAGTCAGGTTAAGCACCGTTGACTTTGGTTAGTACTTGGATGGGTGTCCTGCCTGGGAACACCAACTGCTGCTGATGGTATACATATTTGGGCAGTCTCCGTGGGTCAGTGTGTGTGTGTGTGTACAAGAATGTCGCACATGGAAATGTGTACATGCCATTTTAATAATAGTTTACCATCCATGAAGAAAACGTCTACCTATTTCTCATTCCATTGTCTCTCTCTGCCGGCCGGCCTACCTACCTGCTAAAACTTGTCCACTCAATATGCTGTTGAATATCTATCTCCAGTGATCACTTACCCTTAATTCCTACATTATTAACCAAATGATCTCATTAACAAATCTCTACACAAATCAACCACCTACCTTCCTGCTAACATCAATCACAACAACTAATACACTCAACTCAGTCCCAAACACTTTTCTTATTCCTTCCTCAACACCTCGCCCTATATAACCTATCTTACAAAATTAAATTTAAATACCTAACTGCCAACCCATCCCCCATCCCTTCCCTCCCCTCCCCCCCCCCTCAACCACACTTCCCTCTGTAGCTCCTCCGGACCCCTCCATACCCCAATGACCCCTCCCAAACCAAAACTCTCCACCCCATACAATAGAGGCCGCCGTACCCCTACCCCTCATACCACCCCCACAATTACCCCACAATCCCCATCCCCTGCCCAACACAGAAAATTGCGGCCACAACGCTATATTTAACCAGCTAAAACTTTCGTTCCTTCGCCCATGTACTATTTATTCTTGAAATAAAACAAGGAAAAACACAAACTGGATTTTCCTTTCGTAGTAAAACATATATTTTACAGAACGAGGCCTAAAATAGCACATATTAGATATTGGGTTACTTGTTTACCATTCACAAACTCTTTTGGAAACACCACACTAATTATTAATTAATACATACTTTTAAACACACACACACACACACACATGTCAGTTAGCCTAAATTCTCCAACATTCATTCATAAAACCGCCTGTCAGGACTGCAACCTCATCAAACAAAGCTGTCAGGTATTTCTAACTGACAACACAAGATAACAACTTCACATATCAATCATTGCAACTGTTGATCAAAAGATACTAACTAACCTTGCTATGAGATATAAATACAAGTGAAAAATTTGATCCTGAAGGCAACTCCAGCGTGGCCTAGTCGGATAGAACATATTCTTAATCTGGATAGACCTGCATTCGAGCCTGTCGGAACAGTTGCAAGTACAGGGCACAGATTTCTCTGTGTGTCCCCTCATGTAGGAGCATCAGTTTCGATAGACTCTCTGGATAGCCGAAGAGTGATTGACTGACCCCTTAGAATGTGGGGAAGGGTTGAAGTCCGGGGGCCCACGTAAGGATACCTGGATCCACTGACCTCTGGGAGGTCTTTCAATCCACCTGGATTTCAGGTGGGGAGAAGGGAGGCAATTTGGGTCGACACAAATAGCTTCCTGGACCCAAAACCGCATGAGTACACGGACACGCACACAGACACTCATGGACTCTGACACGAACCAAAGGTTCGTGTCAGATAATAAGGAGCGAGAATAGGTTGGTTAGGTTAGGTTGGTTAGGTTAGGTTGGTTAGGTTGGTTGGTTAGGTTGGTTGGTTAAGTTGGTTGGTTGGTTAGGTTGGTTCGTTAGGTTGGTTAGGTTGGTTGGTTAGGTTGGTTGGTTAGGTTGGTTAGGTTGGTTGGTTGGTTAGGTTAGGTTGGTTGGTTAGGTTGGTTGGTTAGGTTAGGTTGGTTGGTTAGGTAGGTTGGTTAGGTTGGCTGGTTAGGATGGTTAGGTTGGTTGGTTAGGCTGGTTGGTTGGTTAGGTTGGTTAGTTAGGCTGGTTGGTTAGGTTAGGTTGGTTAGTTTGGTTGGTTAGGTTTGTGGTTAGGTTAGATTGCTTAGGTTGGTTGATTAGGTTGGTTGATTTGGTTGGTTGATTTTGTTGGTTGGTTAGGTTAGGTAGCTTAGGTTGGTTGACTAGGTTGGTTAGGTTGGTTGGTTTGGTTGGTTGGTTAGGTGGGTTAGGTTAGGTGGGTTGTTTGGTTAGGTTGGTTGGTTAGGTGGGATAATTAGGTTAGGTTGGTTGGTTAGGTTAGGTTGCTTAGGTTGGTTGATTAGGTTGCTTAGGTTGTTTGATTAGGTTGGTTAGGTTAGGTTGCTTAGGTTGGTTGATTAGGTTGGTTAGGTTGGTTGGTAAGGTTGGTTAGGTTGGTTAGAATTAGAATTTGAGTTAGAATTTTAGGTTAGAACAAACATAAGTATGGTTTAATAAGCAATTTTAGATAATATGTACGCCTTAGGTTGGTTAAGTTGGGTTGGTTAGGGTAATGTTGGTAAGGTACAGTAAGGTTGGTTATTTTGTAGTTGGACTGTGTAAGGCAATATTCGTATTATTCCACTGACTGATATATATATATATATATATATATATATATATATATATATTATATAGATATATATATATATTATATATATATATATATATATATATATATATATATATATATATATATATATATATATATATATATATATATAATATATATATATATATATATATCAGTCAGTGGAATAATACGAATATTGCCTTACACAGTCAACTACAAAATAACCAACCTTAACTGTACCTTACCAACATTCCCTAACCAACCCAACTTAACCAACCTAGGCGTACATATTATCTAAATTGCTTATTAAACCATACTTATGTTTGTTCTAACCTAAAATTCTAAACTCAAATTCTAATTCTAACCAACCTAACCAACCTTACCAACCAACCTAATCAACCAACCTAAGCAACCTAACCTAACCAACCTAATCAACCAACCTAAGCAACCTAATCAACCAACCTAAGCAACCTAACCTAACCAACCAACCTAACCTAATTATCCCACCTAACCAACCAACCTAACCAAACAACCCACCTAACCTAACCCACCTAACCAACCAACCAAACCAACCAACCTAACCAACCTAGTCAACCAACCTAAGCTACCTAACCTAACCAACCAACAAAATCAACCAACCAAATCAACCAACCTAATCAACCAACCTAAGCAATCTAACCTAACCTAACCAACAAACCTAACCAACCAAACTAACCAACCTAACCTAACCAACCAGCCTAACTAACCAACCTAACCAACCAACCAGCCTAACCAACCAACCTAACCATCCTAACCAGCCAACCTAACCAACCTACCTAACCAACCAACCTAACCTAACCAACCAACCTAACCAACCAACCTAACCAACCTAACCAACCTAACCAACCTAACCAACCTAACCAACCAACCTAACCAACCTAACGAACCAACCTAACCAACCAACCAACTTAACCAACCAACCTAACCAACCAACCTAACCAACCTAACCTAACCAACCTAACCTAACCAACCTATTCTCGCTTCTTATTATCTGACACGAACCTTTGGTTCGTGTCAGAGTCCATGAGTGTCTGTGTGCGTGTCCGTGTACTCATGCGGTTTTTGGGTCCAGGAAGCTATTTGTGTCGACCCAAATTGCCTCCCTTCTCCCCACCTGAAATCCAGGTGGATTGAAAGACCTCCCAGAGGTCAGTGGATCCAGGTATCCTTACGTGGGCCCCCGGACTTCAACCCTTCCCCACATTCTAAGGGGTCAGTCAATCACTCTTCGGCTATCCAGAGAGTCTATCGAAACTGATGCTCCTACATGAGGGGACACACAGAGAAATCTGTGCCCTGTACTTGCAACTGTTCCGACAGGCTCGAATGCAGGTCTATCCAGATTAAGAATATGTTCTATCTGACTAGGCCACGCTGGAGTTGCCTTCAGGATCAAATTTTTCACTTGTATTTATATCTCATAGCAAGGTTAGTTAGTATCTTTTGATCAACAGTTGCAATGATTGATATGTGAAGTTGTTATCTTGTGTTGTCAGTTAGAAATACCTGACAGCTTTGTTTGATGAGGTTGCAGTCCTGACAGGCGGTTTTATGAATGAATGTTGGAGAATTTAGGCTAACTGACATGTGTGTGTGTGTGTGTGTGTTTAAAAGTATGTATTAATTAATAATTAGTGTGGTGTTTCCAAAAGAGTTTGTGAATGGTAAACAATTAACCCAATATCTAATATGTGCTATTTTAGGCCTCGTTCTGTAAAATATATGTTTTACTACGAAAGGAAAATCCAGTTTGTGTTTTTCCTTGTTTTATTTCAAGAATAAATAGTACATGGGCGAAGGAACGAAAGTTTTAGCTGGTTAAATATAGCGTTGTGGCCGCAATTTTCTGTGTTGGGCAGGGGATGGGGATTGTGGGGTAATTGTGGGGGTGGTATGAGGGGTAGGGGTACGGCGGCCTCTATTGTATGGGGTGGAGAAGTTTTGGTTTGGGAGGGGTCATTGGGGTATGGAGGGGTCCGGAGGAGCTACAGAGGGAAGTGTGGTTGAGGGGGGGGGGGAGGGGAGGGGAAGGGATGGGGGATGGGTTGGCAGTTAGGTATTTAAATTTAATTTTGTAAGATAGGTTATATAGGGCGAGGTGTTGAGGAAGGAATAAGAAAAGTGTTTGGGACTGAGTTGAGTGTATTAGTTGTTGTGATTGATGTTAGCAGGAAGGTAGGTGGTTGATTTGTGTAGAGATTTGTTAATGAGATCATTTGGTTAATAATGTAGGAATTAAGGGTAAGTGATCACTGGAGATAGATATTCAACAGCATATTGAGTGGACAAGTTTTAGCAGGTAGGTAGGCCGGCCGGCAGAGAGAGACAATGGAATGAGAAATAGGTAGACGTTTTCTTCATGGATGGTAAACTATTATTAAAATGGCATGTACACATTTCCATGTGCGACATTCTTGTACACACACACACACACTGACCCACGGAGACTGCCCAAATTATGTATACCATCAGCAGCAGTTGGTGTTCCCAGGCAGGACACCCATCCAAGTACTAACCAAAGTCAACGGTGCTTAACCTGACTGATGTATGGGACGAGACGCAGTGTTCTCAAGGTGATAGGTAGGTAATATGGCCGTTGCTATTGTATACAAGTAGTAACTAATCACATGTGAGTGAGTGAGACAAGATAATGGTAACTGCGGCGGGCGGGCAGGTAGGCGGAGGATACTCACACATAGCAGCCAATTCTCCATTAATGATAGCACTTATTGCAACTATTTAGTCAAATTAACCAACAACAAATGGACTACTACTAATTTACTACTACTACTACTGTTGCTCCAAAATAGAAAAGGATGGGATGCCGCCGCTGCCACTGATATCGCACAAGTTGCTGCTGCTGCTGACAAATAACTCATCTTAGGCCTTGGCTATGCTCTCTTAGGCTTCATTTAGTCAATACATGTAACATGATTGAGTCGGGGGACAGGCAGACAGGCACTTTATACATGTTAGGCTTATAGTGGTCTCCAACACCCACCACCCCACAAGGTCCAACTAGTGACTGACTAACTACCCTCACTCACTCACCATGCCCCAAGTAGCTAGCTTAATTAGTAACTCCTGGATACCTATTTACTGCTAGGTGAACACAGGCATTCGGTGATAGGAAACGCTACCAACAATTACAGCCTCATTTCTACAAACCTAGCCTAAACCAACCTAATTTAATCTAACCTAACCTAATCTAACCTAATCTAACCTAACCTAAGCTAATCTAACCTAACCTAACCTAACCTAACTAACTCTTGGATACCTATTAACTGCTAGGTAAACAGAGGCAATCGGTAATAGGAAACTCTACCAACAATTAGAACCCTTTTTTTATTTCTACAAACCTAGCCTATTTCCTAGCCTTAACTAACCTAACCCAATCTAACCTAACCTAACTAACTCCTGGATACCTATTTACTGCTAGGTGAACAGAGGCATTCGGTCATAGGAAACACTACCAACAATTACAGCCCTATTTCTACAAACCTAGGCCTAAACCAACCTAACCTAATCTAACCTAACCTAACCTAACTAACTCCTGGATACCTATTTACTGCTAGGTGAACAGAGGAATTCGGTGATAGGAAACGCTACCAACAATTAAAGCCCTATTTCTTTTTCTACAAACCTAGCCTATTTCTTAGCCAAAACTAACGTAACCTAATCTAACCTAACCTAAACTAACTAACTTTTGGATACTTACTTACTGCTAGGTGAACAGAGGCACTCGGTGATAGGAAACGCTACCAACAATTACAGCCCTATTTCAATTTCTACAAACCTAGCCTATTTCCTAGCCTAAACTAATCTAACCCAATCTAACCTAACTAACTCCTGGATACTTACTTACTACTAGGTGAACAGAGGCATTCGGTGATAGGAAACGTTACCGAACAATTACAGCCCTTTTTCTATTTCTACAAACCTAGCCTATTTCCTAGCCAAAACAAATCTAACCTAATCTAACCTAACCTAACCTATCCTAACTAACTCCTACATACCTAATTTACTGCTAGGTGAACAGAGGCATTCGGTGATAAGAATTGCTACCAACAGTTACAACCCTATTTTTATTTCTACAAACCTAGCCTATTTCCCAGCAATAACTAACCTAACCTAATCTAACCTAACCTAACCTAATTTAACCTAACCTAACCTTATCTAAACTAACCTAACTAACTAACTTCTGGATACCTATTTACTGCTAGGTGAATAGAGGCATTCGGTGATAGGAAACGCTACCTACAATTACTGCCCTATTTCTACAAACCTAGCCTATTTCCTAGCCAAAAATAACCTAACCTAACCCTCCAAACGTAGCTTATTTCCTAGCCAAAACTAACCTAACCTAACCAACTCCTGGATACCTATTTACTGCTAGGTGAACAGAGGCATTCGGTGATAAGATACGTTACCTAAAATTAAAGCTATTTTTTTCTCTTCATATTTTTATTGTTTTTAAATAAATTATAATTTATTTATACTTTATTCATTTTTTTATTTTTTTACCTATTGCTATTTTTACAAACGTAGCCTATTTCCTAGCCTAAACCAACCTAACCTAACCGAAATATATATATATATATATATATATATATATATATATATATATATATATATATATATATATATATATATATATATATATATATATATATCTACCCACTGCTCTGAATGGAGCAACGTGAGTAGAGAGTTTGAAAGAGTAACTCAGGTATTGGTGAACAACGGATATAGCAACGCGGAAATAAACGCTGCTATAAGAAGACACTTGGACCGTTGGTATAATTCAGAACCTAGAACAGAAACCACAACACCCCCAATAAAATTATATTACAAATCAACCATGCACAGTGAACATATAAAAGAGGAAAGAATAATGAAAGAAATAATCCGTAAAGGAGTAAAAAGCACTACTCCTAACCAAAACAAAACCTGATAATATTCTACAAAACCAAGAAGACTTCCGAACTCCTTATCAAAAACAGCCCGAAGCCGACGGAGAACCCTCTACAGCAGTCAAGCGTTGTATACATGTACACTTGCCCCCACGAAGGATGTAACCTTCAATGTAAGTACATAGGTATGACGTCGACCAAGCTGACGAGGCGTTTGACATGCCATCTTCAATCTGGTGCCCCTAGGAATCACATGAGACAAGCCCATGACATTACTCTAACAAGAGAAATGTTGAACAAGAATACTTGCATAATAGACAAAACCCAAGATTCAAGAAGATTACAAATTCTTGAGGCAATTCACATAAGAATAGAGCGACCTACCATGAACACCCAAATCACGGAACTATTTACTCTACCCACCATGAGAGTAAGGACAAGACAAGAACATATCGATGCCAACACAGAAGACAATGTCCAACATAACAGGCCAATTACACTGGATTAATCTTTGTGTTTAGATAGGAGATGCCTCGTATGGGCCAATAAGCCTTCTGCAGCCCCAATGTTTATCCCTTATGTATCCCCCCATGTTTTTCACCTTCATTGTATTATCACCTGACCTAATGCGGGTATAAAATCAACTAGTATTGTAAGATTGTTCACTTGAGAATGAACCATGGAGGTTCGAAACGTCGTGCAAATTATACAAATAAGTGTAATACACTCTATAGTAAATCACTTCTTTTCTTCACCTTAAAAGTACGAAAATGAGTTTTGGAGAACTCCTATTCCAATATAATATATATATATAATATATATATATAT
The DNA here is from genome assembly GCF_040958095.1 of Procambarus clarkii. Taxonomy (NCBI): domain Eukaryota; kingdom Metazoa; phylum Arthropoda; class Malacostraca; order Decapoda; family Cambaridae; genus Procambarus; species Procambarus clarkii. Next base: position 178,100 of record NW_027189317.1, on the reverse strand, counting down.
ATATAATATATATATATATATATATATATATATATATCAGTCAGTGGAATAATACGAATATTGCCTTACACAGTCAACTACAAAATAACCAACCTTAACTGTACCTTACCAACATTCCCTAACCAACCCAACTTAACCAACCTAGGCGTACATATTATCTAAATTGCTTATTAAACCATACTTATGTTTGTTCTAACCTAAAATTCTAACCTCAAATTCTAATTCTAACCAACCTAACCAACCTTACCAACCAACCTAATCAACCAACCTAAGCAACCTAACCTAACCAACCTAATCAAACAACCTAAGCAACCTAATCAACCAACCTAAGCAACCTAACCTAACCAACCAACCTAACCTAATTATCCCACCTAACCAATTAACCTAACCAAACAACCCACCTAACCTAACCCACCTAACCAACCAACCAAACCAACCAACCTAACCAACCTAGTCAACCAACCTAAGCTACCTAACCTAACCAACCAACAAAATCAACCAACCAAATCAACCAACCTAATCAACCAACCTAAGCAATCTAACCTAACCTAACCAACAAACCTAACCAACCAAACTAACCAACCTAACCTAACCAGCCTAACTAACCAACCAGCCTAACCAACCAACCTAACCATCCTAACCAGCCAACCTAACCAACCTACCTAACCAACCAACCTAACCAAACCAACCAACCTAACCTAACCAACCAACCAACCTAACCAACCAACCTAACCAACCAACCTAACCAACCTAACGAACCAACCTAACCAACCAACCAACTTAACCAACCAACCTAACCAACCAACCTAACCAACCTAACCTAACCAACCTAACCTAACCAACCTATTCTCGCTTCTTATTATCTGACACGAACCTTTGGTTCGTGTCAGAGTCCATGAGTGTCTGTGTGCGTGTCCGTGTACTCATGCGGTTTTGGGTCCAGGAAGCTATTTGTGTCGACCCAAATTGCCTCCCTTCTCCCCACCTGAAATCCAGGTGGATTGAAAGACCTCCTAGAGGTCAGTGGATCCAGGTATCCGTACGTGGGCCCCTGGACTTCAACCCTTCCCCACATTCTAAGGGGTCAGTCAATCACTCTTCGGCTATCCAGAGAGTCTATCGAAACTGATGCTCCTACATGAGGGGACACACAGAGAAATCTGTGCCCTGTACTTGCAACTGTTCCGACAGGCTCGAATGCAGGTCTATCCAGATTAAGAATATGTTCTATCTGACTAGGCCACGCTGGAGTTGCCTTCAGGATCAAATTTTTCAGTTGTATTTATATCTCATAGCAAGGTTAGTTAGTATCTTTTGATCAACAGTTGCAATGATTGATATGTGAAGTTGTTATCTTGTGTTGTCAGTTAGAAATACCTGACAGCTTTGTTTGATGAGGTTGCAGTCCTGACAGGCGGTTTTATGAATGAATGTTGGAGAATTTAGGATAACTGAAATGTGTGTGTGTGTGTGTGTTTAAAAGTATGTATTAATTAATAATTAGTGTGGTGTTTCCAAAAGAGTTTGTGAATGGTAAACAAGTAACCCAATATCTAATATGTGCTATTTTAGGCCTCGTTCTGCAAAATATATGTTTTACTACGAAAGGAAAATCCAGTTTGTGTTTTTCCTTGTTTTATTTCAAGAATAAATAGTACATGGGCGAAGGAACGAAAGTTTTAGCTGGTTAAATATAGCGTTGTAGCCGCAATTTTCTGTGTTGGGGCAGGGGATGGGGATTGTGGGGTAATTGTGGGGGTGGTATGAGGGTAGGGGTACGGCGGCCTCTATTGTATGGGTGGAGAGTTTTGGTTTGGGAGGGTCATTGGGGTATGGAGGGGTCCGGAGGAGCTACAGAGGGAAGTGTGGTTGAGGGGGGGGGGGGAGGGGAGGGGAAGGGCTGGGGGAGGGTTGGCAGTTAGGTATTTAAATTTAATTTTGTAAGATAGGTTATATAGGGCGAGGTGTTTGAGGAAGGAATAAGAAAGTGTTTGGGACTGAGTTGAGTGTATTAGTTGTTGTGATTGATGTTAGCAGGAAGGTAGGTGGTTGAATTTGTGTAGAGATTTGTTAATGAGATCATTTGGTTAATAATGTAGGAATTAAGGGTAAGTGATCACTGGAGATAGATATTCAACAGCATATTGAGTGGACAAGGTTTTAGCAGGTAGGTAGGCCGGCCGGCAGAGAGAGACAATGAATGAGAAATGGGTAGACGTTTTTCTTCATGGATGGTAAACTATTATTAAAATGGCATGTACACATTTCCATGTGCGACATTCTGTACACACACACACACACTGACCACGGAGACTGCCCAAATTTGTATACCCATCAGCAGCAGTTGGGTGTTCCCAGGCAGGACACCCATCCAAGTACTAACCAAAGTCAACGGTGCTTAACCTGACTGTGTATGGGACGAGACGCAGTGTTCTCAAGGTGATAGGTAGTAATATGGCCGTTGCTATTGTATACAAGTAGTAAACTAATCACATGTGAGTGAGTGAGACAAGATAATGGTAACTGCGGCGGGCGGGCAGGTAGGCGGAGGATACTCACACATAGCAAGCCAATTCTCCATTAATGATAGCACTTATTGCAACTATTAGTCAAATTAACCAACAAACAAATGGAACTACTACTAATTTTACTACTACTACTACTGTTGCTCCAAAATAGAAAAGGATGGGATGCCGCCGCTGCCACTGATCTCGCCCAAGTTGCTGCTGCTGCTGACAAAAAAACTCATCTTAGGCCTTGGCTATGCTCTCTTAGGCTTCATTTAGTCAATACATGTAACATCATTGAGTCGGGGGACAGGCAGACAGGCACTTTATACATGTTAGGCTTATAGTGGTCTCCAACACCCACCACACCCACAAGGTCCAACTAGTGCTGACTAACTAACCCTCACTCACTCACCATGCCCCAAGTAGCTAGCTTAATTAGTAACTCCTGGATACCTATTTACTAGCTAGGTGAACACAGGCATTCGGTGATAGGAACGCTACCCAACAATTACAAGCCTCATTTCTACAAACCTAGCCTAAACCAACCCATTTAATCTAACCTAACCTAATCTAACCTAATCTAACCTAACCTAAGCTAATCTAACCTAACCTAAACCTAACCTAACTAACTCTTGGATACCTATTAACTGCTAGGTAAACAGAGGCAATCGGTATAGGAAACTCTACCAACAATTAGAACCCTTTTTTATTCTACAAACCTAGCCTATTTCCTAGCCATTAACATACCTAAACCCAATCTAACCTAACCTAAACTAACTCCTGGATACCTATTTACTGCTAGGTGAACAGAGGCATTCGGTCATAGGAAACACTACCAAACAATTACAGCCCTATTTCTACAAACCTAGGCCTAACCAACCTAACCTAATCTAACCTAACCTAACCTAACTAACTCCTGGATACCTATTTACTGCTAGGTGAACAGAGGAATTCGGTGATAGGAAACGCTACCAACAATTAAAGCCCCTATTTCTTTTTCTACAAACCTAGCCTATTTTCTTAGCCAAAACTAACGTAACCTAATCTAACCTAACCTAAACTAACTAACTTTTGGATACTTACTTACTGCTAGGTGAACAGAGGCACTCGGTGATAGGAAACGCTACCAACAATTACAGCCCTATTTCAATTTCTACAAACCTAGCCTATTTCCTAGCCTAAACTAATCTAACCCAATCTAACCTAACTAACTCCTGGATACTTACTTACTACTAGGTGAACAGAGGCAATTCGGTGATAGGAAACGTTACCAACAATTACCGCCCTTTTTCTATTTCTACAAACCTAGCCTAATTTCCTAGCAAAACAAATCTAACCTAATCTAACCTAACCTAACCTATCCTAACTAACTCCTACATACCTATTTACTGCTAGGTGAACAGAGGCATTCGGTGATAAGAATTGCTACCAACAGTACAACCCTATTTTATTTCTACAAACCTAGCCTATTTCCCAAGCAATAACTAACCTAACCTAATCTAACCTAACCTAACCTAATTGAACCTAACCTAACCTTAATCTAAACTAACCTAACTAACTAACTTTTGGATACCTATTTACTGCTAGGTGAATAGAGGCATTCGGTGATAGGAAACGCTACCTACAATTACTGCCCTATTTCTACAAACCTAGCCTATTTCCTAGCCAAAAATAACCTAACCTAACCCTCCAAACGTAGCTTATTTCCTAGCCAAAACTAACCTAACCTAACCAACTCCTGGATACCTATTTACTGATAGGTGAACAGAGGCATTCGGTGATAAGATACGTTACCTAAAATTAAAGCTATTTTTTTCTCTTCATATTTTTATTGTTTTTAAATAAATTATAATTTATTTATACTTTATTCATTTTTTTTATTTTTTTACCTATTGCTATTTTTACAAACGTAGCCTATTTCCTAGCCTAAACCAACCTAACCTAACCGAAATATATATATATATATTATATATATATATATATATATATATATATAGATATATATATATATATATATATATATATATATATATATATATTATATCTACCCACTGCTCTGAATGGAGCAACGTGAGTAGAGAGTTTGAAAGAGTAACTCAGGTATTGGTGAACAACGGATATAGCAACGCGGAAATAAACGCTGCTATAAGAAGACACTTGGACCGTTGGTATAATTCAGAACCTAGAACAGAAACCACAACACCCCAATAAAATTATATTACAAATCAACCATGCACAGTGAACATATAAAAGAGGAAAGAATAATGAAAGAAATAATCCGTAAAGGAGTAAAAAGCACTACTCCTAACCAAAACAAAACCTGATAATATTCTACAAAACCAAGAAGACTTCCGAACTCCTTATCAAAAACAGCCCGAAGCCGACGGAGAACCCTCTACAGCAGTCAAGCGTTGTATACATGTACACTTGCCCCCACGAAGGATGTAACCTTCAATGTAAGTACATAGGTATGACGTCGACCAAGCTGACGAGGCGTTTGACATGCCATCTTCAATCTGGTGCCCCTAGGAATCACATGAGACAAGCCCATGACATTACTCTAACAAGAGAAATGTTGAACAAGAATACTTGCATAATAGACAAAACCCAAGATTCAAGAAGATTACAAATTCTTGAGGCAATTCACATAAGAATAGAGCGACCTACCATGAACACCCAAATCACGGAACTATTTACTCTACCCACCATGAGAGTAAGGACAAGACAAGAACATATCGATGCCAACACAGAAGACAATGTCCAACATAACAGGCCAATTACACTGGATTAATCTTTGTGTTTAGATAGGAGATGCCTCGTATGGGCCAATAAGCCTTCTGCAGCCCCTATGTTTATCCCTTATGTATCCCCCCATGTTTTTCACCTTCATTGTATTATCACCTGACCTAATGCGGGTATAAAATCAACTAGTATTGTAAGATTGTTCACTTGAGAATGAACCATGGAGGTTCGAAACGTCGTGCAAATTATACAAATAAGTGTAATACACTCTATAGTAAATCACTTCTTTTCTTCACCTTAAAAGTACGAAAATGAGTTTTGGAGAACTCCTATTCCAATATATATATATATATATATATATATATATATATATATATATATTATATATATATATAATATAATATATATATATCAGTCAGTGGAATAATACGAATATTGCCTTACACAGTCAACTACAAAATAACCAACCTTAACTGTACCTTACCAACATTCCCTAACCAACCCAACTTAACCAACCTAGGCGTACATATTATCTAAATTGCTTATTAAACCATACTTATGTTGTTCTCTAACCTCAAATTCTAATTCTAACCAACCTAACCAACCTTACCAACCAACCTAATCAACCAACCTAAGCAACCTAACCTAACCAACCTAATCAAACAACCTAAGCAACCTAATCAACCAACCTAAGCAACCTAACCTAACCAACCAACCTAACCTAATTATCCCACCTAACCAATTAACCTAACCAAACAACCCACCTAACCTAACCCACCTAACCAACCAACCAAACCAACCAACCTAACCAACCTAGTCAACCAACCTAAGCTACCTAACCTAACCAACCAACAAAATCAACCAACCAAATCAACCAACCTAATCAACCAACCTAAGCAATCTAACCTAACCTAACCAACAAACCTAACCAACCAAACTAACCAAACCTAACCAACCAGCCTAACTAACCAACCTAACCAACCAACCAGCCTAACCAACCAACCTAACCATCCTAACCAGCCAACCTAACCAACCTACCTAACCAACCAACCTAACCAAACCAACCAACCTAACCTAACCAACCAACCAACCTAACCAACCTAACCAACCAACCTAACCAACCAACTAACCAACCTAACGAACCAACCTAACCAACCAACCAACTTAACCAACCTAACCAACCAACCTAACCAACCTAACCTAACCAACCTAACCTAACCAACCTATTCTCGCTTCTTATTATCTGACACGAACCTTTGGTTCGTGTCAGAGTCCATGAGTGTCTGTGTGCGTGTCCGTGTACTCATGCGGTTTTGGGTCCAGGAAGCTATTTGTGTCGACCCAAATTGCCTCCCTTCTCCCCACCTGAAATCCAGGTGGATTGAAAGACCTCCTAGAGGTCAGTGGATCCAGGTATCCGTACGTGGGCCCCTGGACTTCAACCCTTCCCCACATTCTAAGGGGTCAGTCAATCACTCTTCGGCTATCCAGAGAGTCTATCGAAACTGATGCTCCTACATGAGGGGACACACAGAGAAATCTGTGCCCTGTACTTGCAACTGTTCCGACAGGCTCGAATGCAGGTCTATCCAGATTAAGAATATGTTCTATCTGACTAGGCCACGCTGGAGTTGCCTTCAGGATCAAATTTTTCAGTTGTATTTATATCTCATAGCAAGGTTAGTTAGTATCTTTTGATCAACAGTTGCAATGATTGATATGTGAAGTTGTTATCTTGTGTTGTCAGTTAGAAATACCTGACAGCTTTGTTTGATGAGGTTGCAGTCCTGACAGGCGGTTTTATGAATGAATGTTGGAGAATTTAGGATAACTGAAATGTGTGTGTGTGTGTGTGTTTAAAAGTATGTATTAATTAATAATTAGTGTGGTGTTTCCAAAAGAGTTTGTGAATGGTAAACAAGTAACCCAATATCTAATATGTGCTATTTTAGGCCTCGTTCTGCAAAATATATGTTTTACTACGAAAGGAAAATCCAGTTTGTGTTTTTCCTTGTTTATTTCAAGAATAAATAGTACATGGGCGAAGGAACGAAAGTTTTAGCTGGTTAAATATAGCGTTGTAGCCGCAATTTTCTGTGTTGGGCAGGGGATGGGGATTGTGGGGTAATTGGGGGTGGTATGAGGGGTAGGGGTACGGCGGCCTCTATTGTATGGGGTGGAGAGTTTTGGTTTGGGAGGGGTCATTGGGGTATGGAGGGGTCCGGAGGAGCTACAGATGGAAGTGTGGTTGAGGGGGGGGGGAGGGGAGGGGAAGGGATGGGGGATGGGTTGGCAGTTAGGTATTTAAATTTAATTTTGTAAGATAGGTTATATAGGGCGAGGTGTTGAGGAAGGAATAAGAAAAGTGTTTGGGACTGAGTTGAGTGTATTAGTTGTTGTGATTGATGTTAGCAGGAAGGTAGGTGGTTGATTTGTGTAGAGATTTGTTAATGAGATCATTTGGTTAATAATGTAGGAATTAAGGGTAAGTGATCACTGGAGATAGATATTCAACAGCATATTGAGTGGACAAGTTTTAGCAGGTAGGTAGGCCGGCCGGCAGAGAGAGACAATGGAATGAGAAATAGGTAGACGTTTTCTTCATGGATGGTAAACTATTATTAAAATGGCATGTACACATTTCCATGTGCGACATTCTTGTACACACACACACACACTGACCCACGGAGACTGCCCAAATTTGTATACCATCAGCAGCAGTTGGTGTTCCCAGGCAGGACCCCCATCCAAGTACTAACCAAAGTCAACGGTGCTTAACCTGACTGTTGTATGGGACGAGACGCAGTGTTCTCAAGGTGATAGGTAGGTAATATGGCCGTTGCTATTGTATACAAGTAGTAACTAATCACATGTGAGTGAGTGAGACAAGATAATGGTAACTGCGGCGGGCGGGCAGGTAGGCGGAGGATACTCACACATAGCAGCCAATTCTCCATTAATGATAGCACTTATTGCAACTATTTAGTCAAATTAACCAACAACAAATGGACTACTACTAATTTTACTACTACTACTACTGTTGCTCCAAAATAGAAAAGGATGGGATGCCGCCGCTGCCACTGATCTCGCACAAGTTGCTGCTGCTGCTGACAAAAAACTCATCTTAGGCCTTGGCTATGCTCTCTTAGGCTTCATTTAGTCAATACATGTAACATCATTGAGTCGGGGGACAGGCAGACAGGCACTTTATACATGTTAGGCTTATAGTGGTCTCCAACACCCACCACCCCACAAGGTCCAACTAGTGACTGACTAACTAACCCTCACTCACTCACCATGCCCCAAGTAGCTAGCTTAATTAGTAACTCCTGGATACCTATTTACTGCTGGGTGAACACAGGCATTCGGTGATAGGAAACGCTACCAACAATTACAGCCTCATTTCTACAAACCTAGCCTAAACCAACCCAATTTAATCTAACCTAACCTAATCTAACCTAATCTAACCTAACCTAAGCTAATCTAACCTAACCTAACCTAACCTAACTAACTCTTGGATACCTATTAACTGCTAGGTAAACAGAGGCAATCGGTAATAGGAAACTCTACCAACAATTAGAACCCTTTTTTTATTTCTACAAACCTAGCCTATTTCCTAGCCTTAACTAACCTAACCCAATCTAACCTAACCTAACTAACTCCTGGATACCTATTTACTGCTAGGTGAACAGAGGCATTCGGTCATAGGAAACACTACCAACAATTACAGCCCTATTTCTACAAACCTAGGCCTAAACCAACCTAACCTAATCTAACCTAACCTAACCTAACTAACTCCTGGATACCTATTTACTGCTAGGTGAACAGAGGAATTCGGTGATAGGAAACGCTACCAACAATTAAAGCCCTATTTCTTTTTCTACAAACCTAGCCTATTTCTTAGCCAAAACTAACGTAACCTAATCTAACCTAACCTAAACTAACTAACTTTTGGATACTTACTTACTGCTAGGTGAACAGAGGCACTCGGTGATAGGAAACGCTACCAACAATTACAGCCCTATTTCAATTTCTACAAACCTAGCCTATTTCCTAGCCTAAACTAATCTAACCCAATCTAACCTAACTAACTCCTGGATACTTACTTACTACTAGGTGAACAGAGGCATTCGGTGATAGGAAACGTTACCAACAATTACAGCCCTTTTTCTATTTCTACAAACCTAGCCTATTTCCTAGCCAAAACAAATCTAACCTAACCTAACCTATCCTAACTAACTCCTACATACCTATTTACTGCTAGGTGAACAGAGGCATTCGGTGATAAGAATTGCTACCAACAGTTACAACCCTATTTTTATTTCTACAAACCTAGCCTATTTCCCAGCAATAACTAACCTAACCTAATCTAACCTAACCTAACCTAATTTAACCTAACCTAACCTTATCTAAACTAACCTAACTAACTAACTTTTGGATACCTATTTACTGCTAGGTGAATAGAGGCATTCGGTGATAGGAAACGCTACCTACAATTACTGCCCTATTTCTACAAACCTAGCCTATTTCCTAGCCAAAAATAACCTAACCTAACCCTCCAAACGTAGCTTATTTCCTAGCCAAAACTAACCTAACCTAACCAACTCCTGGATACCTATTTACTGATAGGTGAACAGAGGCATTCGGTGATAAGATACGTTACCTAAAATTAAAGCTATTTTTTCTCTTCATATTTTTATTGTTTTTAAATAAATTATAATTTATTTATACTTTATTCATTTTTATTTTTTTTACCTATTGCTATTTTTACAAACGTAGCCTATTTCCTAGCCTAAACCAACCTAACCTAACCGAAATATATATATATATATATTATATATATATATATATATATATATATATATATATATATATATATATATATATATATATATATATATCTACCCACTGCTCTGAATGGAGCAACGTGAGTAGAGAGTTTGAAAGAGTAACTCAGGTATTGGTGAACAACGGATATAGCAACGCGGAAATAAACGCTGCTATAAGAAGACACTTGGACCGTTGGTATAATTCAGAACCTAGAACAGAAACCACAACACCCCCAATAAAATTATATTACAAATCAACCATGCACAGTGAACATATAAAAGAGGAAAGAATAATGAAAAATAATCCGTAAAGGAGTAAAAAGCACTACTCCTAACCAAAACATAAACCTGATAATATTCTACAAAACCAAGAAGACTTCCGAACTCCTTATCAAAAACAGCCCGAAGCCGACGGAGAACCCTCTACAGCAGTCAAGCGTTGTATACATGTACACTTGCCCCCACGAAGGATGTAACCTTCAATGTAAGTACATAGGTATGACGTCGACCAAGCTGACGAGGCGTTTGACATGCCATCTTCAATCTGGTGCCCCTAGGAATCACATGAGACAAGCCCATGACATTACTCTAACAAGAGAAATGTTGAACAAGAATACTTGCATAATAGACAAAACCCAAGATTCAAGAAGATTACAAATTCTTGAGGCAATTCACATAAGAATAGAGCGACCTACCATGAACACCCAAATCACGGAACTATTTACTCTACCCACCATGAGAGTAAGGACAAGACAAGAACATATCGATGCCAACACAGAAGACAATGTCCAACATAACAGGCCAATTACACTGGATTAATCTTTGTGTTTAGATAGGAGATGCCTCGTATGGGCCAATAAGCCTTCTGCAGCCCCTATGTTTATCCCTTATGTATCCCCCCATGTTTTTCACCTTCATTGTATTATCACCTGACCTAATGCGGGTATAAAATCAACTAGTATTGTAAGATTGTTCACTTGAGAATGAACCATGGAGGTTCGAAACGTCGTGCAAATTATACAAATAAGTGTAATACACTCTATAGTAAATCACTTCTTTTCTTCACCTTAAAAGTACGAAAATGAGTTTTGGAGAACTCCTATTCCAATATATATATATATATATATATATATATATATATATATATATATATATATATATATATATATATATATATCAGTCAGTGGAATAATACAAATATTGCCTTACACAGTCAACTACAAAATAACCAACCTTAACTGTACCTTACCAACATACCCTAACCCACCCAACTTAACCAACCTAAGCGTACATATTATCTAAATTGCTTATTAAACCATACTTATGTTTGTTCTAACCTAAAATTCTAAACTCAAATTCTAATTCTAACCAACCTAACCAACCTTACCAACCAACCTAACCAACCTAATCAACCAACCTAAGCAACCTAACCTAACCAACCTAATCAACCAACCTAAGCAACCTAATCAACCAACCTAAGCAACCTAACCTAACCAACCAACCTAACCTAATTATCCCACCTAACCAACCAACCTAACCAAACAACCCACCTAACCTAACCCACCTAACCAACCAACCAAACCAACCAACCTAACCAACCTAGTCAACCAACCTAAGCTACCTAACCTAACCAACCAACAAAATCAACCAACCAAATCAACCAACCTAATCAACCAACCTAAGCAATCTAACCTAACCAACAAACCTAACCAACCAAACTAACCAACCTAACCTAACCAACCAGCCTAACTAACCAACCTAACCAACCAACCAGCCTAACCAACCAACCTAACCATCCTAACCAGCCAACCTAACCAACCTACCTAACCAACCAACCTAACCTAACCAACCAACCTAACCAACCAACCTAACCTAACCAACCAACCAACCTAACCAACCTAACCAACCAACCTAACCAACCTAACGAACCAACCTAACCAACCAACCAACTTAACCAACCAACCTAACCAACCAACCTAACCAACCTAACCTAACCAACCTAACCTAACCAACCTATTCTCGCTCCTTATTATCTGACACGAACCTTTGGTTCGTGTCAGAGTCCATGAGTGTCTGTGTGCGTGTCCGTGTACTCATGCGGTTTTGGGTCCAGGAAGCTATTTGTGTCGACCCAAATTGCCTCCCTTCTCCCCACCTGAAATCCAGGTGGATTGAAAGACCTCCCAGAGGTCAGTGGATCCAGGTATCCTTACGTGGGCCCCCGGACTTCAACCCTTCCCCACATTCTAAGGGGTCAGTCAATCACTCTTCGGCTATCCAGAGAGTCTATCGAAACTGATGCTCCTACATGAGGGGACACACAGAGAAATCTGTGCCCTGTACTTGCAACTGTTCCGACAGGCTCGAATGCAGGTCTATCCAGATTAAGAATATGTTCTATCCGACTAGGCCACGCTGGAGTTGCCTTCAGGATCAAATTTTTCACTTGTATTTATATCTCATAGCAAGGTTAGTTAGTATCTTTTGATCAACAGTTGCAATGATTGATATGTGAAGTTGTTATCTTGTGTTGTCAGTTAGAAATACCTGACAGCTTTGTTTGATGAGGTTGCAGTCCTGACAGGCGGTTTTATGAATGAATGTTGGAGAATTTAGGCTAACTGACATGTGTGTGTGTGTGTGTGTTTAAAAGTATGTATTAATTAATAATTAGTGTGGTGTTTCCAAAAGAGTTTGTGAATGGTAAACAATTAACCCAATATCTAATATGTGCTATTTTAGGCCTCGTTCTGTAAAATATATGTTTTACTACGAAAGGAAAATCCAGTTTGTGTTTTTCCTTGTTTTATTTCAAGAATAAATAGTACATGGGCGAAGGAACGAAAGTTTAGCTGGTTAAATATAGCGTTGTGGCCGCAATTTTCTGTGTTGGGCAGGGGATGGGGATTGTGGGGTAATTGTGGGGGTGGTATGAGGGGTAGGGGTACGGCGGCCTCTATTGTATGGGGTGGAGAGTTTTGGTTTGGGAGGGGTCATTGGGGTATGGAGGGGTCCGGAGGAGCTACAGAGGGAAGTGTGGTTGAGGGGGGGGGGGAGGGGAGGGGAAGGGATGGGGGATGGGTTGGCAGTTAGGTATTTAAATTTAATTTTGTAAGATAGGTTATATAGGGCGAGGTGTTGAGGAAGGAATAAGAAAAGTGTTTGGGACTGAGTTGAGTGTATTAGTTGTTGTGATTGATGTTAGCAGGAAAGTAGGTGGTTGATTTGTGTAGAGATTTGTTAATGAGATCATTTGGTTAATAATGTAGGAATTAAGGGTAAGTGATCACTGGAGATAGATATTCAACAGCATATTGAGTGGACAAGTTTTAGCAGGTAGGTAGGCCGGCCGGCAGAGAGAGACAATGGAATGAGAAATAGGTAGACGTTTTCTTCATGGATGGTAAACTATTATTAAAATGGCATGTACACATTTCCATGTGCGACATTCTTGTACACACACACACACACTGACCCACGGAGACTGCCCAAATATGTATACCATCAGCAGCAGTTGGTGTTCCCAGGCAGGACACCCATCCAAGTACTAACCAAAGTCAACGGTGCTTAACCTGACTGATGTATGGGACGAGACGCAGTGTTCTCAAGGTGATAGGTAGGTAATATGGCCGTTGCTATTGTATACAAGTAGTAACTAATCACATGTGAGTGAGTGAGACAAGATAATGGTAACTGCGGCGGGCGGGCAGGTAGGCGGAGGATACTCACACATAGCAGCCAATTCTCCATTAATGATAGCACTTATTGCAACTATTTAGTCAAATTAACCAACAACAAATGGACTACTACTACTACTACTACTGTTGCTCCAAAATAGAAAAGGATGGGATGCCGCCGCTGCCACTGATGTCGCACAAGTTGCTGCTGCTGCTGACAAATAACTCATCTTAGGCCTTGGCTATGCTCTCTTAGGCTTCATTTAGTCAATACATGTAACATGATTGAGTCGGGGGACAGGCAGACAGGCACTTTATACATGTTAGGCTTATAGTGGTCTCCAACACCCACCACCCCACAAGGTCCAACTAGTGACTGACTAACTAACCCTCACTCACTCACCATGCCCCAAGTAGCTAGCTTAATTAGTAACTCCTGGATACCCTATTTACTGCTAGGTGAACACAGGCATTCGGTGATAGGAAACGCTCCCAACAATTACAGCCTCATTTCTACAAACCTAGCCTAAACCAACCTAATTTAATCTAACCTAACCTAATCTAACCTAATCTAACCTAACCTAAGCTAATCTAACCTAACCTAACCTAACCTAACTAACTCTTGGATACCTATTAACTGCTAGGTAAACAGAGGCAATCGGTAATAGGAAACTCTACCAACAATTAGAACCCTTTTTTTATTTCTACAAACCTAGCCTATTTCCTAGCCTTAACTAACCTAACCCAATCTAACCTAACCTAACTAACTCCTGGATACCTATTTACTGCTAGGTGAACAGAGGCATTCGGTCATAGGAAACACTACCAACAATTACAGCCCTATTTCTACAAACCTAGGCCTAAACCAACCTAACCTAATCTAACCTAACCTAACTAACTAACTCCTGGATACCTATTTACTGCTAGGTGAACAGAGGAATTCGGTGATAGGAAACGCTACCAACAATTAAAGCCCTATTTCTTTTTCTACAAACCTAGCCTATTTCTTAGCCAAACTAACGTAACCTAATCTAACCTAACCTAAACTAACTAACTTTTGGATACTTACTTACTGCTAGGTGAACAGAGGCACTCGGTGATAGGAAACGCTACCAACAATTACAGCCCTATTTCAATTTCTACAAACCTAGCCTATTTCCTAGCCTAAACTAATCTAACCCAATCTAACCTAACTAACTCCTGGATACTTACTTACTACTAGGTGAACAGAGGCATTCGGTGATAGGAAACGTTACGAACAATTACAGCCCTTTTTCTATTTCTACAAACCTAGCCTATTTCCTAGCCAAAACAAATCTAACCTAATCTAACCTAACCTAACCTATCCTAACTAACTCCTACATACCAATTTACTGCTAGGTGAACAGAGGCATTCGGTGATAAGAATTGCTACCAACAGTTACAACCCTATTTTTTATTCTACAAACCTAGCCTATTTCCCAGCAATAACTAACCTAACCTAATCTAACCTAACCTAATTTAACCTAACCTAACCTTAT
This sequence comes from Procambarus clarkii, assembly GCF_040958095.1. Taxonomy (NCBI): domain Eukaryota; kingdom Metazoa; phylum Arthropoda; class Malacostraca; order Decapoda; family Cambaridae; genus Procambarus; species Procambarus clarkii. The sequence continues at coordinate 162,822 of NW_027189317.1, read as the reverse complement.
CTAAACTAACCTAACTAACTAACTTCTGGATACCTATTTACTGCTAGGTGAATAGAGGCATTCGGTGATAGGAAACGCTACCTACAATTACTGCCCTATTTCTACAAACCCTAGCCTATTTCCTAGCCAAAAATAACCTAACCTAACCCTCCAAACGTAGCTTATTTCCTAGCCAAACTAACCTAACCTAACCAACTCCTGGATACCTATTTACTGCTAGGTGAACAGAGGCATTCGGTGATAAGATACGTTACCTAAAATTAAAGCTATTTTTTCTCTTCATATTTTTATTGTTTTTAAATAAATTATAATTTATTTATACTTTATTCATTTTTTATTTTTTTACCTATTGCTATTTTTACAAACGTAGCCTATTTCCTAGCCTAAACCAACCTAACCTAACCGAAATATATATATATATATATATATATAATATATAATATATATATATATATATATATATATATATATATATATATATATTATATATATATATATATATATATAATATATATATATCAGTCAGTGGAATAATACAAATATTGCCTTACACAGTCAACTACAAAATAACCAACCTTAACTGTACCTTATCCAACAGTACCCTAACCACCCAACTTAACCAACCTAAGCGTACATATTACTCTAAATTGCTTATTAAACCATATTTATGTTTGTTCTAACCTAAAATTCTAACCTCAAATTCTAATTCTAACCAACCTAACCAACCTTACAACCAACCCCTAACCAACCTAATCAACCAACCTAAGCAACCTAACCTAACCCAACCTAATCAACCAACTAAGCAACCTAATCAACCAACCTAAGCAACCTAACCTAACCAACCAACCTAACCTAATTATCCCACCTAACCAACCAACCTAACCAAACAAACCCACTAACCTAACCCACCTAACCAACCAACCAAACCAACCAACCAACCAACCTAGTCAACCCAACCTAAGCTACCTAACCTAACCAACCAACATAATCAACCAACCAAATCAACCAACCAATCAACCAACCTAAGCAATCTAACCTAACCAACAAACCTAACCAACCAAACTAACCAACCTAACCTAACCAACCAGCCTAACTAACCAACCTAAACCAACCAACCAGCCTAACCAACCAACCTAACCATCCTAACCAGCCAACCTAACCAACCTACCTAACCAACCAACCTAACCTAACCAACCAACCTAACCAACCAACCTAACCTAACCACCAACCACCTAACCAACCTAACCAACCAACCTAACCAACCAACCTAACCAACCTAACGAACCAACCTAACCAACCAAACCAACTTAACCAACCAACCTAACCAACCAACCTAACCAACCTAACCTAACCAACCTAACCTAACCACCTATTCTCGCTCCTTATTATCTGACACGAACCTTTGGTTCGTGTCAGAGTCATGAGTGTCTGTGTGCGTGTCCGTGTACTCATGCGGTTTTGGGTCCAGGAAGCTATTTGTGTCGACCCAAATTGCCTCCCTTCTCCCCACCTGAAATCCAGGTGGATTGAAAGACCTCCCAGAGGTCAGTGGATCCAGGTATCCTTACGTGGGCCCCCGGACTTCAACCCTTCCCCACATTCTAAGGGGTCAGTCAATCACTCTTCGGCTATCCAGAGAGTCTATCGAAACTGATGCTCCTACATGAGGGGACACACAGAGAAATCTGTGCCCTGTACTTGCAACTGTTCCGACAGGCTCGAATGCAGGTCTATCCAGATTAAGAATATGTTCTATCCGACTAGGCCACGCTGGAGTTGCCTTCAGGATCAAATTTTTCACTTGTATTTATATCTCATAGCAAGGTTAGTTAGTATCTTTTGATCAACAGTTGCAATGATTGATATGTGAAGTTGTTATCTTGTGTTGTCAGTTAGAAATACCTGACAGCTTTGTTTGATGAGGTTGCAGTCCTGACAGGCGGTTTTATGAATGAATGTTGGAGAATTTAGGCTAACTGACATGTGTGTGTGTGTGTGTGTTTAAAAGTATGTATTAATTAATAATTAGTGTGGTGTTTCCAAAAGAGTTTGTGAATGGTAAACAGTAACCCAATATCTAATATGTGCTATTTTAGGCCTCGTTCTGTAAAATATATGTTTTACTACGAAAGGAAAATCCAGTTGGTGTTTTTCCTTGTTTTATTTCAAGAATAAATAGTACATGGGCGAAGGAACGAAAGTTTTAGCTGGTTAAATATAGCGTTGTGGCCGCAATTTTCTGTGTTGGGCAGGGGATGGGGATTGTGGGGTAATTGTGGGGTGGTATGAGGGGTAGGGGTACGGCGGCCTCTATTGTATGGGGTGGAGAGTTTTGGTTTGGGAGGGGTCATTGGGGTATGGAGGGGTCCGGAGGAGCTACAGAGGGAAGTGTGGTTGAGGGGGGGGGGAGGGGAGGGGAAGGGATGGGGGATGGGTTGGCAGTTAGGTATTTAAATTTAATTTTGTAAGATAGGTTATATAGGGCGAGGTGTTGAGGAAGGAATAAGAAAAGTGTTTGGGACTGAGTTGAGTGTATTAGTTGTTGTGATTGATGTTAGCAGGAAAGTAGGTGGTTGATTTGTGTAGAGATTTGTTAATGAGATCATTTGGTTAATAATGTAGGAATTAAGGGTAAGTGATCACTGGAGATAGATATTCAACAGCATATTGAGTGGACAAGTTTTAGCAGGTAGGTAGGCCGGCCGGCAGAGAGAGACAATGGAATGAGAAATAGGTAGACGTTTTCTTCATGGATGGTAAACTATTATTAAAATGGCATGTACACATTTCCATGTGCGACATTCTTGTACACACACACACACACTGACCCACGGAGACTGCCCAAATATGTATACCATCAGCAGCAGTTGGTGTTCCCAGGCAGGACACCCATCCAAGTACTAACCAAAGTCAACGGTGCTTAACCTGACTGATGTATGGGACGAGACGCAGTGTTCTCAAGGTGATAGGTAGGTAATATGGCCGTTGCTATTGTATACAAGTAGTAACTAATCACATGTGAGTGAGTGAGACAAGATAATGGTAACTGCGGCGGGCGGGCAGGTAGGCGGAGGATACTCACACATAGCAGCCAATTCTCCATTAATGATAGCACTTACTTGCAACTATTTAGTCAAATTAACCAACAACAAATGGACTACTACTACTACTACTACTGTTGCTCCAAAATAGAAAAGGATGGGATGCCGCCGCTGCCACTGATGTCGCACAAGTTGCTGCTGCTGCTGACAAATAACTCATCTTAGGCCTTATCTATGCTCTCTTAGGCTTCATTTAGTCAATACATGTAACATGATTGAGTCGGGGGACAGGCAGACAGGCACTTTATACATGTTAGGCTTATAGTGGTCTCCAACACCCACCACCCCACAAGGTCCAACTAGTGACTGACTAAACTAACCCTCACTCACTCACCATGCCCCAAGTAGCTAGCTTAATTAAGAACTCCTGGATACCTATTTACTGCTAGGTGAACACAGGCATTCGGTGATAGGAAACGCTCCCAACAATTACAGCCTCATTTCTACAAACCTAGCCTAAACCAACCTAATTTAATCTAACCTAACCTAATCTAACCTAATCTAACCTAACCTAAGCTAATCTAACCTAACCTAACCTAACCTAACTAACTCTTGGATACCTATTAACTGCTAGGTAAACAGAGGCAATCGGTAATAGGAAACTCTACCAACAATTAGAACCTTTTTTTTATTTCTACAAACCTAGCCTATTTCCTAGCCTTAACTAACCTAACCCAATCTAACCTAACCTAACTAACTCCTGGATACCTATTTACTGCTAGGTGAACAGAGGCATTCGGTCATAGGAAACACTACCAACAATTACAGCCCTATTTCTACAAACCTAGGCCTAAACCAACCTAACCTAATCTAACCTAACCTAACCTAACTAACTCCTGGATACCTATTTACTGCTAGGTGAACAGAGGAATTCGGTGATAGGAAACGCTACCAACAATTAAAGCCCTATTTCTTTTTCTACAAACCTAGCCTATTTCTTAGCCAAAACTAACGTAACCTAATCTAACCTAACCTAAACTAACTAACTCTTGGATACTTACTTACTGCTAGGTGAACAGAGGCACTCGGTGATAGGAAACGCTACCAACAATTACAGCCCTATTTCAATTTCTACAAACCTAGCCTATTTCCTAGCCTAAACTAATCTAACCCAATCTAACCTAACTAACTCCTGGATACTTACTTACTACTAGGTGAACAGAGGCATTCGGTGATAGGAAACGTTACGAAACAATTACAGCCCTTTTTTCTATTTCTACAAACCTAGCCTATTTCCTAGCCAAAACAAATCTAACCTAATCTAACCTAACCTAACCTATCCTAACTAACTCCTACATACCAATTTACTGCTAGGTGAACAGAGGCATTCGGTGATAAGAATTGCTACCAACAGTTACAACCCTATTTTTATTTCTACAAACCTAGCCTATTCCCAGCAATAACTACCTAACCTAATCTAACCTAACCTAATTTAACCTAACCTAACCTTATCTAAACTAACCTAACTAACTAACTTCTGGATACCTATTTACTGCTAGGTGAATAGAGGCATTCGGTGATAGGAAACGCTACCTACAATTACTGCCCTATTTCTACAAACCTAGCCTATTTCCTAGCCAAAAATAACCTAACCTAACCCTCCAAACGTAGCTTATTCCTAGCCAAAACTAACCTAACCTAACCAACTCCTGGATACCTATTTACTGCTAGGTGAACAGAGGCATTCGGTGATAGATACGTTACCTAAAATTAAAGCTATTTTTTTCTCTTCATATTTTATTGTTTTTAAATAATTATAATTTATTTATACTTTATTCCATTTTTTATTTTTTTACCTATTGCTATTTTACAAACGTAGCCTATTTCCTAGCCTAAACCAACTAACCTAACCGAAATATATATATATATATATATATATATATATATATATATATATATATCAGTCAGTGGAATAATACAAATATTGCCTTACACAGTCAACTACAAAATAACCAACCTTAACTGTACCTTACCAACATACCCTAACCAACCCAACTTAACCAACCTAAGCGTACATATTATCTAAATTGCTTATTAAACCATACTTATGTTTGTTCTAACCTAAAATTCTAACCTCAAATTCTAATTCTAACCAACCTAACCAACCTTACCAACCAACCTAACCAACCTAATCAACCAACCTAAGCAACCTAACCTAACCAACCTAATCAACCAACCTAAGCAACCTAATCAACCAACCTAAGCAACCTAACCTAACCAACCAACCTAACCTAATTATCCCACCTAACCAAAACCTAACCAAACAACCCACCTAACCTAACCCACCTAACCAACCAACCAAACCAACCAACCTAACCAACCTAGTCAACCAACCTAAGCTACCTAACCTAACCAACCACATAATCAACCAACCAATCAACCAACCTAATCAACCAACCTAAGCAATCTAACCTACCAACAAACCTAACCAACCAAACAACCAACCTAACCTAACCAACCAGCCTAACTAACCAACCTAACCAAACCAACCAGCCTAACCAACCAACCTAACCATCCTAACCAGCCAACCTAACCAACCTACCTAACCAACCACAACCTAAACCTAACCAACCAACCTAACACACCAACCTAACCTACACCAACCAACCAACCTAACCAACCTAACCAAACCAACCTAACCAACCAACCTACACCTAACCTAACCGAACCACCTAACCAACCAACCAACTTAACCAACCAACCTAACCAACCAACCAACTTAACCAACCTAACCTAACCAACCTAACCTACCCAACCTATTCGCCTCCTTATTATCTGACACGAAACCTTGGTTCGTGTCAGAGTCCATGAGTGTCCTGTGTGCGTGTCCGTGTACTCATGCGGTTTTGGGTCCAGGAAGCTATTTGTGTCGACCCAAATTGCCTCCCTTCTCCCCACCTGAAATCCAGGTGGATTGAAAGTCAGTGGATCCAGGTATCCTTACGTGGGCCCCCGGACTTCAACCCTTCCCCACATTCTAAGGGGTCAGTCAATCACTCTTCGGCTATCCAGAGAGTCTATCGAAACTGATGCTCCTACATGAGGGGACACACAGAGAAATCTGTGCCCTGTACTTGCAACTGTTCCGACAGGCTCGAATGCAGGTCTATCCAGATTAAGAATATGTTCTATCTGACTAGGCCACGCTGGAGTTGCCTTCAGGATCAAATTTTTCACTTGTATTTATATCTCATAGCAAGGTTAGTTAGTATCTTTTGATCAACAGTTGCAATGATTGATATGTGAAGTTGTTATCTTGTGTTGTCAGTTAGAAATACCTGACAGCTTTGTTTGATGAGGTTGCAGTCCTGACAGGCGGTTTTATGAATGAATGTTGGAGAATTTAGGCTAACTGACATGTGTGTGTGTGTGTGTGTGTGTTTAAAAGTATGTATTAATTAATAATTAGTGTGGTGTTTCCAAAAGAGTTTGTGAATGGTAAACAAGTAACCCAATATCTAATATGTGCTATTTTAGGCCTCGTTCTGCAAAATATATGTTTTACTACGAAAGGAAAATCCAGTTTGTGTTTTTCCTTGTTTTATTTCAAGAATAAATAGTACATGGGCGAAGGAACGAAAGTTTTAGCTGGTTAAATATAGCGTTGTGGCCGCAATTTTCTGTGTTGGGCAGGGGATGGGGATTGTGGGGTAATTGTGGGGGTGGTATGAGGGGTAGGGGTACGGCGGCCTCTATTGTATGGGGTGGAGAGTTTTGGTTTGGGAGGGGTCATTGGGGTATGGAGGGGTCCGGAGGAGCTACAGAGGGAAGTGTGGTTGAGGGGGGGGGGGAGGGGGGGAAGGGATGGGGGATGGGTTGGCAGTTAGGTATTTAAATTTAATTTTGTAAGATAGGTTATATAGGGCGAGGTGTTGAGGAAGGAATAAGAAAAGTGTTTGGGACTGAGTTGAGTGTATTAGTTGTTGTGATTGATGTTAGCAGGAAGGTAGGTGGTTGATTTGTGTAGAGATTTGTTAATGAGATCATTTGGTTAATAATGTAGGAATTAAGGGTAAGTGATCACTGGAGATAGATATTCAACAGCATATTGAGTGGACAAGTTTTAGCAGGTAGGTAGGCCGGCCGGCAGAGAGAGACAATGGAATGAGAAATAGGTAGACGTTTTCTTCATGGATGGTAAACTATTATTAAAATGGCATGTACACATTTCCATGTGCGACATTCTTGTACACACACACACACACTGACCCACGGAGACTGCCCAAATTGTATACCATCAGCAGCAGTTGGTGTTCCCAGGCAGGACACCCATCCAAGTACTAACCAAAGTCAACGGTGCTTAACCTGACTGATGTATGGGACGAGACGCAGTGTTCTCAAGGTGATAGGTAGGTAATATGGCCGTTGCTATTGTATACAAGTAGTAACTAATCACATGTGAGTGAGTGAGACAAGATAATGGTAACTGCGGCGGGCGGGCAGGTAGGCGGAGGATACTCACACATAGCAGCCAATTCTCCATTAATGATAGCACTTATTGCAACTATTTAGTCAAATTAACCAACAACAAATGGACTACTACTAATTTTACTACTACTACTACTGTTGCTCCAAAATAGAAAAGGATGGGATGCCGCCGCTGCCACTGATCTCGCACAAGTTGCTGCTGCTGCTGACAAAAAACTCATCTTAGGCCTTGGCTATGCTCTCTTAGGCTTCATTTAGTCAATACATGTAACATCATTGAGTCGGGGGACAGGCAGACAGGCACTTTATACATGTTAGGCTTATAGTGGTCTCCAACACCCACCACCCCACAAGGTCCAACTAGTGACTGACTAACTAACCCTCACTCACTCACCATGCCCCAAGTAGCTAGCTTAATTAGTAACTCCTGGATACCTATTTACTGCTAGGTGAACACAGGCATTCGGTGATAGGAAACGCTACCAACAATTACAGCCTCATTTCTACAAACCTAGCCTAAACCAACCTAATTTAATCTAACCTAACCTAATCTAACCTAATCTAACCTAACCTAAGCTAATCTAACCTAACCTAACCTAACCTAACTAACTCTTGGATACCTATTAACTGCTAGGTAAACAGAGGCAATCGGTAATAGGAAACTCTACCAACAATTAGAACCCTTTTTTTATTTCTACAAACCTAGCCTATTTCCTAGCCTTAACTAACCTAACCCAATCTAACCTAACCTAACTAACTCCTGGATACCTATTTACTGCTAGGTGAACAGAGGCATTCGGTCATAGGAAACACTACCAACAATTACAGCCCTATTTCTACAAACCTAGGCCTAAACCAACCTAACCTAATCTAACCTAACCTAACCTAACTAACTCCTGGATACCTATTTACTGCTAGGTGAACAGAGGAATTCGGTGATAGGAAACGCTACCAACAATTAAAGCCCTATTTCTTTTTCTACAAACCTAGCCTATTTCTTAGCCAAAACTAACGTAACCTAATCTAACCTAACCTAAACTAACTAACTTTTGGATACTTACTTACTGCTAGGTGAACAGAGGCACTCGGTGATAGGAAACGCTACCAACAATTACAGCCCTATTTCAATTTCTACAAACCTAGCCTATTTCCTAGCCTAAACTAATCTAACCCAATCTAACCTAACTAACTCCTGGATACTTACTTACTACTAGGTGAACAGAGGCATTCGGTGATAGGAAACGTTACCAACAATTACAGCCCTTTTTCTATTTCTACAAACCTAGCCTATTTCCTAGCCAAAACAAATCTAACCTAATCTAACCTAACCTAACCTATCCTAACTAACTCCTACATACCTATTTACTGCTAGGTGAACAGAGGCATTCGGTGATAAGAATTGCTACCAACAGTTACAACCCTATTTTTATTTCTACAAACCTAGCCTATTTCCCAGCAATAACTAACCTAACCTAATCTAACCTAACCTAACCTAATAATTTAACCTAACCTAACCTTATCTAAACTAACCTAACTAACTAACTTCTGGATACCTATTTACTGCTAGGTGAATAGAGGCATTCGGTGATAGGAAACGCTACCTACAATTACTGCCCTATTTCTACAAACCTAGCCTATTTCCTAGCCAAAAATAACCTAACCTAACCCTCCAAACGTAGCTTATTTCCTAGCCAAAACTAACCTAACCTAACCAACTCCTGGATACCTATTTACTGATAGGTGAACAGAGGCATTCGGTGATAAGATACGTTACCTAAAATTAAAGCTATTTTTTTCTCTTCATATTTTTTTGTTTTTAAATAAATTATAATTTATTTATACTTTATTCATTTTTTTTATTTTTTACCTATTGCTATTTTTACAAACGTAGCCTATTTCCTAGCCTAAACCAACCTAACCTAACCGAAATATATATATATATATATATATATATATATATATATATATATATATATATATATATATATATATATATATATATCAGTCAGTGGAATAATACAAATATTGCCTTACACAGTCAACTACAAAATAACCAACCTTAACTGTACCTTACCAACATACCCTAACCAACCCAACTTAACCAACCTAAGCGTACATATTATCTAAATTGCTTATTAAACCATACTTATGTTTGTTCTAACCTAAAATTCTAACCTCAAATTCTAATTCTAACCAACCTAACCAACCTTACCAACCAACCTAACCAACCTAATCAACCAACCTAAGCAACCTAACCTAACCAACCTAATCAACCAACCTAAGCAACCTAATCAACCAACCTAAGCAACCTAACCTAACCAACCAACCTAACCTAATTATCCCACCTAACCAAAACCTAACCAAACAACCCACCTAACCTAACCCACCTAACCAACCAACCAAACCAACCAACCTAACCAACCTAGTCAACCAACCTAAGCTACCTAACCTAACCAACCAACAAAATCAACCAACCAAATCAACCAACCTAATCAACCAACCTAAGCAATCTAACCTAACCTAACAACAAACCTAACCAACCAAACTAACCAACCTAACCTAACCAACCAGCCTAACTAACCAACCTAACCAACCAACCAGCCTAACCAACCAACCTAACCATCCTAACCAGCCAACCTAACCAACCTACCTAACCAACCAACCTAACCAACCAACAACCTAACCTAACCAACCAACCAACCTAACCAACCTAACCAACCAACCTAACCAACCAACCTAACCAACCTAACGAACCAACCTAACCAACCAACCAACTTAACCAACCAACCTAACCAACCAACCTAACCAACCTAACCTAACCAACCTAACCTAACCAACCTATTCTCGCTTCTTATTATCTGACACGAACCTTTGGTTCGTGTCAGAGTCCATGAGTGTCTGTGTGCGTGTCCGTGTACTCATGCGGTTTTGGGTCCAGGAAGCTATTTGTGTCGACCCAAATTGCCTCCCTTCTCCCCACCTGAAATCCAGGTGGATTGAAAGACCTCCTAGAGGTCAGTGGATCCAGGTATCCGTACGTGGGCCCCCGGACTTCAACCCTTCCCCACATTCTAAGGGGTCAGTCAATCACTCTTCGGCTATCCAGAGAGTCTATCGAAACTGATGCTCCTACATGAGGGGACACACAGAGAAATCTGTGCCCTGTACTTGCAACTGTTCCGACAGGCTCGAATGCAGGTCTATCCAGATTAAGAATATGTTCTATCTGACTAGGCCACGCTGGAGTTGCCTTCAGGATCAAATTTTTCACTTGTATTTATATCTCATAGCAAGGTTAGTTAGTATCTTTTGATCAACAGTTGCAATGATTGATATGTGAAGTTGTTATCTTGTGTTGTCAGTTAGAAATACCTGACAGCTTTGTTTGATGAGGTTGCAGTCCTGACAGGCGGTTTTATGAATGAATGTTGGAGAATTTAGGCTAACTGACATGTGTGTGTGTGTGTGTGTGTTTAAAAGTATGTATTAATTAATAATTAGTGTGGTGTTTCCAAAAGAGTTTGTGAATGGTAAACAAGTAACCCAATATCTAATATGTGCTATTTTAGGCCTCGTTCTGCAAAATATATGTTTTACTACGAAAGGAAAATCCAGTTTGTGTTTTTCCTTGTTTTATTTCAAGAATAAATAGTACATGGGCGAAGGAACGAAAGTTTTAGCTGGTTAAATATAGCGTTGTGGCCGCAATTTTCTGTGTTGGGCAGGGGATGGGGATTGTGGGGTAATTGTGGGGGTGGTATGAGGGGTAGGGGTACGGCGGCCTCTATTGTATGGGGTGGAGAGTTTTGGTTTGGGAGGGGTCATTGGGGTATGGAGGGGTCCGGAGGAGCTACAGAGGGAAGTGTGGTTGAGGGGGGGGGGGGAGGGAGGGAGGGATGGGGGATGGGTTGGCAGTTAGGTATTTAAATTTAATTTTGTAAGATAGGTTATATAGGGCGAGGTGTTGAGGAAGGAATAAGAAAAGTGTTTGGGACTGAGTTGAGTGTATTAGTTGTTGTGATTGATGTTAGCAGGAAGGTAGGTGGTTGATTTGTGTAGAGATTTGTTAATGAGATCATTTGGTTAATAATGTAGGAATTAAGGGTAAGTGATCACTGGAGATAGATATTCAACAGCATATTGAGTGGACAAGTTTTAGCAGGTAGGTAGGCCGGCCGGCAGAGAGAGACAATGGAATGAGAAATAGGTAGACGTTTTCTTCATGGATGGTAAACTATTATTAAAATGGCATGTACACATTTCCATGTGCGACATTCTTGTACACACACACACACACTGACCCACGGAGACTGCCCAAATATGTATACCATCAGCAGCAGTTGGTGTTCCCAGGCAGGACACCCATCCAAGTACTAACCAAAGTCAACGGTGCTTAACCTGACTGATGTATGGGACGAGACGCAGTGTTCTCAAGGTGATAGGTAGGTAATATGGCCGTTGCTATTGTATACAAGTAGTAACTAATCACATGTGAGTGAGTGAGACAAGATAATGGTAACTGCGGCGGGCGGGCAGGTAGGCGGAGGATACTCACACATAGCAGCCAATTCTCCATTAATGATAGCACTTATTGCAACTATTTAGTCAAATTAACCAACAACAAATGGACTACTACTAATTTTACTACTACTACTACTGTTGCTCCAAAATAGAAAAGGATGGGATGCCGCCGCTGCCACTGATCTCGCACAAGTTGCTGCTGCTGCTGACAAAAAACTCATCTTAGGCCTTGGCTATGCTCTCTTAGGCTTCATTTAGTCAATACATGTAACATCATTGAGTCGGGGGACAGGCAGACAGGCACTTTATACATGTTAGGCTTATAGTGGTCTCCAACACCCACCACCCCACAAGGTCCAACTAGTGACTGACTAACTAACCCTCACTCACTCACCATGCCCCAAGTAGCTAGCTTAATTAGTAACTCCTGGATACCTATTTACTGCTAGGTGAACACAGGCATTCGGTGATAGGAAACGCTACCAACAATTACAGCCTCATTTCTACAAACCTAGCCTAAACCAACCTAATTTAATCTAACCTAACCTAATCTAACCTAATCTAACCTAACCTAAGCTAATCTAACCTAACCTAACCTAACCTAACTAACTCTTGGATACCTATTAACTGCTAGGTAAACAGAGGCAATCGGTAATAGGAAACTCTACCAACAATTAGAACCCTTTTTTTATTTCTACAAACCTAGCCTATTTCCTAGCCTTAACTAACCTAACCCAATCTAACCTAACCTAACTAACTCCTGGATACCTATTTACTGCTAGGTGAACAGAGGCATTCGGTCATAGGAAACACTACCAACAATTACAGCCCTATTTCTACAAACCTAGGCCTAAACCAACCTAACCTAATCTAACCTAACCTAACCTAACTAACTCCTGGATACCTATTTACTGCTAGGTGAACAGAGGAATTCGGTGATAGGAAACGCTACCAACAATTAAAGCCCTATTTCTTTTTCTACAAACCTAGCCTATTTCTTAGCCAAAACTAACGTAACCTAATCTAACCTAACCTAAACTAACTAACTTTTGGATACTTACTTACTGCTAGGTGAACAGAGGCACTCGGTGATAGGAAACGCTACCAACAATTACAGCCCTATTTCAATTTCTACAAACCTAGCCTATTTCCTAGCCTAAACTAATCTAACCCAATCTAACCTAACTAACTCCTGGATACTTACTTACTACTAGGTGAACAGAGGCATTCGGTGATAGGAAACGTTACCAACAATTACAGCCCTTTTTCTATTTCTACAAACCTAGCCTATTTCCTAGCCAAAACAAATCTAACCTAATCTAACCTAACCTAACCTATCCTAACTAACTCCTACATACCTATTTACTGCTAGGTGAACAGAGGCATTCGGTGATAAGAATTGCTACCAACAGTTACAACCCTATTTTTATTTCTACAAACCTAGCCTATTTCCCAGCAATAACTAACCTAACCTAATCTAACCTAACCTAACCTAATTTAACCTAACCTAACCTTATCTAAACTAACCTAACTAACTAACTTCTGGATACCTATTTACTGCTAGGTGAATAGAGGCATTCGGTGATAGGAAACGCTACCTACAATTACTGCCCTATTTCTACAAACCTAGCCTATTTCCTAGCCAAAAATAACCTAACCTAACCCTCCAAACGTAGCTTATTTCCTAGCCAAAACTAACCTAACCTAACCAACTCCTGGATACCTATTTACTGATAGGTGAACAGAGGCATTCGGTGATAAGATACGTTACCTAAAATTAAAGCTATTTTTTTCTCTTCATATTTTTATTGTTTTTAAATAAATTATAATTTATTTATACTTTATTCATTTTTTTATTTTTTTACCTATTGCTATTTTTACAAACGTAGCCTATTTCCTAGCCTAAACCAACCTAACCTAACCGAAATATATATATATATATATATATATATATATATATATATATATATATATATATATATATATATATATATATATATATCAGTCAGTGGAATAATACAAATATTGCCTTACACAGTCAACTACAAAATAACCAACCTTAACTGTACCTTACCAACATACCCTAACCAACCCAACTTAACCAACCTAAGCGTACATATTATCTAAATTGCTTATTAAACCATACTTATGTTTGTTCTAACCTAAAATTCTAACCTCAAATTCTAATTCTAACCAACCTAACCAACCTTACCAACCAACCTAACCAACCTAATCAACCAACCTAAGCAACCTAACCTAACCAACCTAATCAACAACCTAACCCAAAGCAACCTAATCAACCAACCTAAGCAACCTAACCTAACCAACCAACCTAACCTAATTATCCCACCTAACCAAACCTAACCAAACAACCCACCTAACCTAACCCACCTAACCAACCAACCAAACCAACCAACCTAACCAACCTAGTCAACCAACCTAAGCTACCTAACCTAACCAACCAACAAAATCAACCAACCAAATCAACCAACCTAATCAACCAACCTAAGCAATCTAACCTAACCAACAAACCTAACCAACCAAACTAACCAACCTAACCTAACCAACCAGCCTAACTAACCAACCTAACCAACCAACCAGCCTAACCAACCAACCTAACCATCCTAACCAGCCAACCTAACCAACCCTACCTAACCAACCAACCTAACCAACCAACCAACCTAACCTAACCAACCAACCAACCTAACCAACCTAACCAACCAACCTAACCAACCAACCTAACCAACCTAACGAACCAACCTAACCAACCAACCAACTTAACCAACCAACCTAACCAACCAACCTAACCAACCTAACCTAACCAACCTAACCTAACCAACCTATTCTCGCTTCTTATTATCTGACACGAACCTTTGGTTCGTGTCAGAGTCCATGAGTGTCTGTGTGCGTGTCCGTGTACTCATGCGGTTTTGGGTCCAGGAAGCTATTTGTGTCGACCCAAATTGCCTCCCTTCTCCCCACCTGAAATCCAGGTGGATTGAAAGACCTCCTAGAGGTCAGTGGATCCAGGTATCCGTACGTGGGCCCCCGGACTTCAACCTTCCCCACATTCTAAGGGGTCAGTCAATCACTCTTCGGCTATCCAGAGAGTCTATCGAAACTGATGCTCCTACATGAGGGGACACACAGAGAAATCTGTGCCCTGTACTTGCAACTGTTCCGACAGGCTCGAATGCAGGTCTATCCAGATTAAGAATATGTTCTATCTGACTAGGCCACGCTGGAGTTGCCTTCAGGATCAAATTTTTCACTTGTATTTATATCTCATAGCAAGGTTAGTTAGTATCTTTTGATCAACAGTTGCAATGATTGATATGTGAAGTTGTTATCTTGTGTTGTCAGTTAGAAATACCTGACAGCTTTGTTTGATGAGGTTGCAGTCCTGACAGGCGGTTTTATGAATGAATGTTGGAGAATTTAGGCTAACTGACATGTGTGTGTGTGTGTGTGTGTTTAAAAGTATGTATTAATTAATAATTAGTGTGGTGTTTCCAAAAGAGTTTGTGAATGGTAAACAAGTAACCCAATATCTAATATGTGCTATTTTAGGCCTCGTTCTGCAAAATATATGTTTTACTACGAAAGGAAAATCCAGTTTGTGTTTTTCCTTGTTTTATTTCAAGAATAAATAGTACATGGGCGAAGGAACGAAAGTTTTAGCTGGTTAAATATAGCGTTGTGGCCGCAATTTTCTGTGTTGGGCAGGGGATGGGGATTGTGGGGTAATTGTGGGGGTGGTATGAGGGGTAGGGGTACGGCGGCCTCTATTGTATGGGGTGGAGAGTTTTGGTTTGGGAGGGGTCATTGGGGTATGGAGGGGTCCGGAGGAGCTACAGAGGGAAGTGTGGTTGAGGGGGGGGAGGGGAGGGAAGGGATGGGGGATGGGTTGGCAGTTAGGTATTTAAATTTAATTTTGTAAGATAGGTTATATAGGGCGAGGTGTTGAGGAAGGAATAAGAAAAGTGTTTGGGACTGAGTTGAGTGTATTAGTTGTTGTGATTGATGTTAGCAGGAAGGTAGGTGGTTGATTTGTGTAGAGATTTGTTAATGAGATCATTTGGTTAATAATGTAGGAATTAAGGGTAAGTGATCACTGGAGATAGATATTCAACAGCATATTGAGTGGACAAGTTTTAGCAGGTAGGTAGGCCGGCCGGCAGAGAGAGACAATGGAATGAGAAATAGGTAGACGTTTTCTTCATGGATGGTAAACTATTATTAAAATGGCATGTACACATTTCCATGTGCGACATTCTTGTACACACACACACACACTGACCCACGGAGACTGCCCAAATATGTATACCATCAGCAGCAGTTGGTGTTCCCAGGCAGGACACCCATCCAAGTACTAACCAAAGTCAACGGTGCTTAACCTGACTGATGTATGGGACGAGACGCAGTGTTCTCAAGGTGATAGGTAGGTAATATGGCCGTTGCTATTGTATACAAGTAGTAACTAATCACATGTGAGTGAGTGAGACAAGATAATGGTAACTGCGGCGGGCGGGCAGGTAGGCGGAGGATACTCACACATAGCAGCCAATTCTCCATTAATGATAGCACTTATTGCAACTATTTAGTCAAATTAACCAACAACAAATGGACTACTACTAATTTTACTACTACTACTACTGTTGCTCCAAAATAGAAAAGGATGGGATGCCGCCGCTGCCACTGATCTCGCACAAGTTGCTGCTGCTGCTGACAAAAAACTCATCTTAGGCCTTGGCTATGCTCTCTTAGGCTTCATTTAGTCAATACATGTAACATCATTGAGTCGGGGGACAGGCAGACAGGCACTTTATACATGTTAGGCTTATAGTGGTCTCCAACACCCACCACCCCACAAGGTCCAACTAGTGACTGACTAACTAACCCTCACTCACTCACCATGCCCCAAGTAGCTAGCTTAATTAGTAACTCCTGGATACCTATTTACTGCTAGGTGAACACAGGCATTCGGTGATAGGAAACGCTACCAACAATTACAGCCTCATTTCTACAAACCTAGCCTAAACCAACCTAATTTAATCTAACCTAACCTAATCTAACCTAATCTAACCTAACCTAAGCTAATCTAACCTAACCTAACCTAACCTAACTAACTCTTGGATACCTATTAACTGCTAGGTAAACAGAGGCAATCGGTAATAGGAAACTCTACCAACAATTAGAACCCTTTTTTTATTTCTACAAACCTAGCCTATTTCCTAGCCTTAACTAACCTAACCCAATCTAACCTAACCTAACTAACTCCTGGATACCTATTTACTGCTAGGTGAACAGAGGCATTCGGTCATAGGAAACACTACCAACAATTACAGCCCTATTTCTACAAACCTAGGCCTAAACCAACCTAACCTAATCTAACCTAACCTAACCTAACTAACTCCTGGATACCTATTTACTGCTAGGTGAACAGAGGAATTCGGTGATAGGAAACGCTACCAACAATTAAAGCCCTATTTCTTTTTCTACAAACCTAGCCTATTTCTTAGCCAAAACTAACGTAACCTAATCTAACCTAACCTAAACTAACTAACTTTTGGATACTTACTTACTGCTAGGTGAACAGAGGCACTCGGTGATAGGAAACGCTACCAACAATTACAGCCCTATTTCAATTTCTACAAACCTAGCCTATTTCCTAGCCTAAACTAATCTAACCCAATCTAACCTAACTAACTCCTGGATACTTACTTACTACTAGGTGAACAGAGGCATTCGGTGATAGGAAACGTTACCAACAATTACAGCCCTTTTTCTATTTCTACAAACCTAGCCTATTTCCTAGCCAAAACAAATCTAACCTAATCTAACCTAACCTAACCTATCCTAACTAACTCCTACATACCTATTTACTGCTAGGTGAACAGAGGCATTCGGTGATAAGAATTGCTACCAACAGTTACAACCCTATTTTTATTTCTACAAACCTAGCCTATTTCCCAGCAATAACTAACCTAACCTAATCTAACCTAACCTAACCTAATTTAACCTAACCTAACCTTATCTAAACTAACCTAACTAACTAACTTCTGGATACCTATTTACTGCTAGGTGAATAGAGGCATTCGGTGATAGGAAACGCTACCTACAATTACTGCCCTATTTCTACAAACCTAGCCTATTTCCTAGCCAAAAATAACCTAACCTAACCCTCCAAACGTAGCTTATTTCCTAGCCAAAACTAACCTAACCTAACCAACTCCTGGATACCTATTTACTGATAGGTGAACAGAGGCATTCGGTGATAAGATACGTTACCTAAAATTAAAGCTATTTTTTTCTCTTCATATTTTTATTGTTTTTAAATAAATTATAATTTATTTATACTTTATTCATTTTTTTTATTTTTTACCTATTGCTATTTTTACAAACGTAGCCTATTTCCTAGCCTAAACCAACCTAACCTAACCGAAATATATATATATATATATATATATATATATATATATATATATATATATATATATATATATATATATATATATATATATATATATATATATATATATATATATATATATATATATATATATATATATATATATATATATCAGTCAGTGGAATAATACAAATATTGCCTTACACAGTCAACTACAAAATAACCAACCTTAACTGTACCTTACCAACATACCCTAACCAACCCAACTTAACCAACCTAAGCGTACATATTATCTAAATTGCTTATTAAACCATACTTATGTTTGTTCTAACCTAAAATTCTAACCTCAAATTCTAATTCTAACCAACCTAACCAACCTTACCAACCAACCTAACCAACCTAATCAACCAACCTAAGCAACCTAACCTAACCAACCTAATCAACCAACCTAAGCAACCTAATCAACCAACCTAAGCAACCTAACCTAACCAACCAACCTAACCTAATTATCCCACCTAACCAAAACCTAACCAAACAACCCACCTAACCTAACCCACCTAACCAACCAACCAAACCAACCAACCTAACCAACCTAGTCAACCAACCTAAGCTACCTAACCTAACCAACCAACAAAATCAACCAACCAAATCAACCAACCTAATCAACCAACCTAAGCAATCTAACCTAACAACAACAAACCTAACCAACCAAACTAACCAACCTAACCTAACCAACCAGCCTAACTAACCAACCTAACCAACCAACCAGCCTAACCAACCAACCTAACCATCCTAACCAGCCAACCTAACCAACCTACCTAACCAACCAACCTAACCAAACCAACCAACCTAACCTAACCAACCAACCAACCTAACCAACCTAACCAACCAACCTAACCAACCAACCTAACCAACCTAACGAACCAACCTAACCAACCAACCAACTTAACCAACCAACCTAACCAACCAACCTAACCAACCTAACCTAACCAACCTAACCTAACCAACCTATTCTCGCTTCTTATTATCTGACACGAACCTTTGGTTCGTGTCAGAGTCCATGAGTGTCTGTGTGCGTGTCCGTGTACTCATGCGGTTTTGGGTCCAGGAAGCTATTTGTGTCGACCCAAATTGCCTCCCTTCTCCCCACCTGAAATCCAGGTGGATTGAAAGACCTCCTAGAGGTCAGTGGATCCAGGTATCCGTACGTGGGCCCCCGGACTTCAACCTTCCCCACATTCTAAGGGGTCAGTCAATCACTCTTCGGCTATCCAGAGAGTCTATCGAAACTGATGCTCCTACATGAGGGGACACACAGAGAAATCTGTGCCCTGTACTTGCAACTGTTCCGACAGGCTCGAATGCAGGTCTATCCAGATTAAGAATATGTTCTATCTGACTAGGCCACGCTGGAGTTGCCTTCAGGATCAAATTTTTCACTTGTATTTATATCTCATAGCAAGGTTAGTTAGTATCTTTTGATCAACAGTTGCAATGATTGATATGTGAAGTTGTTATCTTGTGTTGTCAGTTAGAAATACCTGACAGCTTTGTTTGATGAGGTTGCAGTCCTGACAGGCGGTTTTATGAATGAATGTTGGAGAATTTAGGCTAACTGACATGTGTGTGTGTGTGTGTGTTTAAAAGTATGTATTAATTAATAATTAGTGTGGTGTTTCCAAAAGAGTTTGTGAATGGTAAACAAGTAACCCAATATCTAATATGTGCTATTTTAGGCCTCGTTCTGCAAAATATATGTTTTACTACGAAAGGAAAATCCAGTTTGTGTTTTTCCTTGTTTTATTTCAAGAATAAATAGTACATGGGCGAAGGAACGAAAGTTTTAGCTGGTTAAATATAGCGTTGTGGCCGCAATTTTCTGTGTTGGGCAGGGGATGGGGATTGTGGGGTAATTGTGGGGGTGGTATGAGGGGTAGGGGTACGGCGGCCTCTATTGTATGGGGTGGAGAGTTTTGGTTTGGGAGGGGTCATTGGGGTATGGAGGGGTCCGGAGGAGCTACAGAGGGAAGTGTGGTTGAGGGGGGGGAGGGGAGGGAAGGGATGGGGGATGGGTTGGCAGTTAGGTATTTAAATTTAATTTTGTAAGATAGGTTATATAGGGCGAGGTGTTGAGGAAGGAATAAGAAAAGTGTTTGGGACTGAGTTGAGTGTATTAGTTGTTGTGATTGATGTTAGCAGGAAGGTAGGTGGTTGATTTGTGTAGAGATTTGTTAATGAGATCATTTGGTTAATAATGTAGGAATTAAGGGTAAGTGATCACTGGAGATAGATATTCAACAGCATATTGAGTGGACAAGTTTTAGCAGGTAGGTAGGCCGGCCGGCAGAGAGAGACAATGGAATGAGAAATAGGTAGACGTTTTCTTCATGGATGGTAAACTATTATTAAAATGGCATGTACACATTTCCATGTGCGACATTCTTGTACACACACACACACACTGACCCACGGAGACTGCCCAAATATGTATACCATCAGCAGCAGTTGGTGTTCCCAGGCAGGACACCCATCCAAGTACTAACCAAAGTCAACGGTGCTTAACCTGACTGATGTATGGGACGAGACGCAGTGTTCTCAAGGTGATAGGTAGGTAATATGGCCGTTGCTATTGTATACAAGTAGTAACTAATCACATG